>NW_024358834.1:1272074-1488870 GCF_014805655.1 Passer montanus
CCCGGAGGGCCGCGCGGCTCGGAATAGCCGCGGCGGGGCGGGCCCGGAGAGCCGCGGGTTCGAGCCCCGGTGCCGCCGGAGAGCCCCGCACTCCTGGTGCAACGGGAGAGTCTCAGTAGTTGTGCTAGTTTTTAATACATTTATAGTTCCACTATACATATTTAATATATTTACATGTTTAAGATTTTTTTTTGTATATTATATTATTCTAAAGAGAGCTCAAGTAGGATTTGGCCAATGGTCCCGGCGGGGCGGGCCTCGAGAGCCGCGGGTTCGAGCCCCGCTGCCGCCAGAGAGCCCCGCACTCCTGGTGCAACGGCAGATTCTTAGTTGTTGTGCTAGTTTTTAATACATTTATAGTTCAACTATACATATTTAATATATTTACATGTTTAAGATTTTTTTTTTGTATATTATATTATTCTAAAGAGAGCTCAAGTAGGATTTGGCCAATGCTCCCAACACTCAGTAGGGTGTCCTGAGCAGGGCCAAGACTCAAAGATCCTGATGGGTCCTCTCCAATTCAGCATATTCTATGATATTTTTAATATATTTATTTCTGATGTATTTTTACTTTTTATATTTATGGCTTCACCTAAGTTAACTAACTTGCCTCCAGAAGTTGACATGGTAAGCTACAATTCTTCCTTAAAAACACAGTTTTGCCAGCATTCCATCACTCGTGTGTTGTTTCCTCTCCTGCCCACCTCTTCTATGATATTTTTAATATATTTTTAATGTATTTTTACTTTTTATATTTATGGCTTCACCTAAGTTAACTAACTTGCCTCCAGAAGTTGACATGGTAAGCTACAATTCTTCCTTAAAAACACAGTTTTGCCAGCATTCCATCACTCGTGTGTTGTTTCCTCTCCTGCCCACCTCCCCTTATTTTAAACTCACACTTTCAGTGCATTAGTTTACGTTGCAGCATTAAACCTGTGCAGAATGCTCTAAGGAAACTCAAATTACTTTTCCTTCAGTCAGTGAAGATACTGCAGTTCAGCCTAAGCCAACAGGGAAGGTACAGGAGAATGCAGATGGTTTTAACTCAAGCTGCACCACCCCCCTGCACTGAGGCAGGTGCTGAGCCCAGTTCTGCACCTGTGAGAACACAAGGGTTAACTCAGCCCAGCACCTTCTCCCCACACAAACCCATGGCACTGCCACAGCTCATTTTACCACACAAATGGAACCTTTCCTGCACTGGGAAAACACAGAAAAGCTTCATGTTGGAAGGCTGCAGGGACAGCAAGGCCCTTCAGCCACTCCCCACAAATTTCCAGTCCATGGTCAAATCAAAAGAGAATTGCTTTTTAAAATGAGGCGGGCATTAAGCTCTGCTAAGAGTTTCTAAATACTGGATTCTGTGTGGCTGATGGATATTAATAGTATAGGAGAAAGATTTTCTCCTTTACTTTTTTTCCCAAATGCTAAGAGTAACTAGAACTGTGAAACAATCTCTACACTTCAATTTCCATGTGTAACTGAAGTATGCAAATGTTGCCACCACATTTTAGAGGCATGCTAATATCTTTAATTTGGTTATTCTTGGAAATAAACACAACGCCATCCAACAAATTTAATATTTCACCATATCCGAGGAAAATTCTGTTATGCACTTACACACTTGTAGTAAAAGAAACTGAAACACCCCAAAAGACTTTTGATCTATGCAGAGAAATACAATTTATTTAAATAATCTCTGATCCGGGTCTTCTTGTACAAAAATAAATTCTTCAAGAGGGGTTTGATGATCTGTCGGCCAACAGCTTCTCTCACATGTGTAAACTATAACAGTTCCAAATTCCACTGACAGATCTAAAAACAAAGCAACACAGGTACAAAAGGGTATGAAAAGTGACATAATCAGGAGCTAGTGCTTACCACTAGACATGGTAAAAATTAATTCAGTCTCTTCTGTAAACAGCATTTTCTACTGTTAAACATTTTAAAAGCAGCCAAATTAGAATTTTCAAAGGGATTTTTAAGTGTCTGCAATCTCATCTCACAGCGTTTATTATCTTCCAAGGCCTCCTTTAAGAGGCAATAAAGACAAATACTCCCATGGCCATGGAATTATCCCTACTGCAGTTATTTAATTCACTAGTGAACAACTCCAGCTCTAATCAGAGTCTCCATGAAGCAGAGCTCTCCCTTTGCTCACTGAAATCTGTAATGGAGACAGCAGATTCTCTGAACACCACCACTGTGGTTAAGCACGTGTGGGTAGCTGCAAACAACCCAAACTGCAGTTCACTGCACTCTCCCAAAAAGGAGACTGCAAGAAATATTGACTGAGCCAAGCCAAGCACCTGAGTCACTCTGGAGCATGCTGACCAGCGTGGGCATCAGCTGGAACTCAAACACTCTGCTGCTTCCACAGACACTGCAGGCTGGAATATCCTGGTCCAGGTTGGCTGGAGGACACGTGATGAACAAAGGCTGGCCACCCCAAGAGTATCTGAGAGAAGACAGGGAGGAGAAAATTATCATTTTTAAAATATCTAAATTTGATAGGAAATCTTATGTGCTCGAAAGAAAGTGTTCAGGAGTTGCTGAAATCTCTGAACCTGCTTTAAGTAAATACATGGTTGTGAGTCAGAAGCTTCAAAGGAGTCATGAACCAAAAAATAAAAACAGGGAGGGGGAAGTACTTGGTAGGTTAATGCTTGGAAAATCTTAAGGAAAGAGCTGGATTTAGAGGAGACAAATGCTTTGAATGGACATCTCCAAAATATGCTGTACCAGAATAATTTCATTAAGTAAACTACACTTTCCTGAAAAATGGAATTGTAAACAGTGGCAATAAAAATTCAACAAGATTTAATACCAAACAGGTCTCAAAACCACTGTAGTTATGGCTCAGAAGTTATGGTTAATTTGTCAGAGCTACCAGAGATTCACAGCTAGCAGGAAACAAAGACCAAGGATGGTTTCCACTGAATGCCAAGCAAGAGATTCTGTGCTCTGCAGGCAGGGGAAATGGGAGCCTAAGAGCACACTGAGAGTCCCCAGGGAGGGCAAAGGGAGGCTGTGGAAAGACTGTAGCCAGCCCAGGGAGCACCAGAGCTGGTGTTTTAGAGGAATGGCAAATTCAAAGAGCACAACACTGCAAAGAGACAGAGTGCCAGTGCACTCTGCATTAGCAAATCTCCTGTATAATCTTTGACAATTAGTGAAAGTTTCTCATGTTTCATTTGTCTAAGCAGCCACTCAGACTTTTAACTCCTCATCAAAAAGGGTCCAGTTAGTTCCACCTGGTACTGGAAAGTTGGTGAACAAAAGCCCTGTCACTACAGTGAGACAGCCTGACCAGACAGGCAGCACTGGACTCCCCAGAACAGTTGGTGTGATCCATGAAAACCTGTATTTTCTGGTACTATGAATGATTTATGATTTACTCTTCTCTGTATCCTATCCAGAATGAGCTCCTCTCAGGAAGAGCAGCTACTCTGAGGTTACACCTGCTTCTGCTCCAGGAAAAACAGCAGATGTACAAGACCTGAAGACTGCTGGGTGCTGAGGGGAATCCACAATGAGCTGCAGCTCTGGGGCTTTAAAACAAGAAACTCCTTGCAGGACAGACATTAGAAATTCCAAAGAGATCACAAAATTTCAGAGGAGCAGGTAGCCTTGGAAATGTATCACAACAGCACACCACTGTGTTACACTTCCACCTCAACCCTGTCTCTTGGAGATCTCTGAGCCTGGATTTCAGTGAGGCTTCGAAGGCACTCAGGGTCTCTCCTCATGAGGTCTTATGTCTGAAGTCTCCCGCAGCCAGAGCCATGGTCTCTGATCCTGCTTGGCTTTTCTTCTACTTAAACTTTGTATGAAGAAAGCCCAACCAGGGACTGAAGTCTGACCAGAGACATGGCAACAGCCTCTACAGCAGCTTTTTTTAAATTAAGGAATTAAAACATAGACATATTTCCAAATAAAGAATTTATTTTGATGTACCAACCATCCATGCCAATGATTTCTATCTCCCTGTTATAACCAGATTATCAACATACCTTAAAATCTGTTCAGGACATACAGATATTCTTTTCATGAATTTATGGAATGTGTGGTCCCAGTTTTTGACTTCATTCTTCTCATATTTTTCATTACCATCTTCACCTGCAAAACTGTATGAAAAAAAAAAAGAAACAAACTGTCCGGTAAGGTTTCCAATATGACATGTTTTAAATAAGAAATGGTTACTATAAATTCACATTAAATTATACCAAATACACTGAAAAAGATATACGTGTTAAGAGAAAATTCCTGTTAGATGTTGCAAGTGGACATTTTGCTTCTAGTTCTTTGGTTTCTGGTCTCTTACAATTACTAACAGTGTTTTCACCTATCACATTGGACTCAAATCCACCAGATATCTGCTGTATTCCATCAAAAACGCTAATAACTCCTCAAACATTTTTGTGCTTTTTAAATTATGATGTTGTCTTTTTCAATTTTGAATCAAGCCTACTTAAAGTTCTACAATTTTGTAAAGGTCAACAAAAATCAACAGGACCCCACTGCTGAAAAGTCTTCTGTGCAGATTCTGCAGTTGACAGCAGCTTTAGCTATAACCAAATTCAATGCTGTCCCCAATCCAGGCACAAGAGGCTGAAAGTCCTCACGGTGACCACCTAAGTTAAATATTTGTTGAAGAAAATATGTTCAGTAACCAGGCTCAACAACTGTTTTTCAGGCAACCTTTACCAAAGCTTCAGGTGTCTTTCCATCAGCCAGCTCTCTAGCCAAAATCCCTAAAAAGTTAAACTCCTAAAAAAGCAACTGAAACGTAAGAAAAGCTTTAGCCCTGTAAACAAAAAAGCATGGAGTGTCATGATATAAAGTCATGCCATTTGGCACAGGTCTTGTTTCAGGGACTGACCATGCATTGCACCACCTGGAGCCCATGGCCACTGCTCAGTCACTCAGAGACAGCGGAGCTGCAACCACCTTTGAGTAACTCCAGGTTTGGCAGCACTGGGTGCACTGCTCTGCTCTTGCTGCACAGCACCCCAATGGTTCCTAAAGGAGCTTCCAGACAACACCATTCAGCTTTAGTCAGAGTCCCATTTAGATTCTCAGTCAGCATCCAGGAAACCACACAATTCCTTCCATTTCACTGTGAAACGCAGACCTGTTCTCACCTCTCTGACATCATCTGTTCCAAATCAACACACTCTCTCTGCTGATACTCCTTCAGTAGCTTGTCTGCATGATCTGTATCAAGGAAACCCATGTAGTCTTCCTCATCCACAACATTAATGTAGAAGGGCTGGAACACAGGAGCTGAAGCAGCCATTGCCATCACCACGTCCTCCCTGGCTGCAGGATGTGTGTCCTGGGCTCCTGGGCCATCCGTGTCCTCCCTGGCTGCAGGATGTGTGTCCTGGGCTCCTGGGCCATCCGTGTCCTCCCTGGCTGCAGGATGTGTGTCCTGGGCTCCTGGGCCATTGGCAGGCTCAGACAGGTGCAGCTGCTGGAGCTGGCATGCACACTCCACCTTGCTGCTCACAGCTTCCTTCAGGCCAAGCAGCTCAAGGGAGGCACATGCAGGAGCCTCTGCTCCATCACAGGCTCCCCAGTCATCTGCATCTTCACACCAATCCTTCGCAGCTAAGTTTGATTCTTGTTTCTGAGAATCAAAAAAAAAAGGGGGAAGAGAACATTGCCAAGGTCTGCCACCCTGATGCACTTCAAATCCAGCTTCTCACAGATGGGAGAACTGAGACCTCAACCTAATGCTGTGTTACTGCACCTACTCTCCTCACTGCGGTACTCTCCAACAAACCACGTTTACTTCCCAGCCCAGCAGTTAGAGCAAAACCACCTCACACTGGAGAATCTGAGCAAGAATTCATCAGCCCTCTGAGTGGCCCTGGTGCCTCCTGCTGCCATCCCTGGCTGTGGCACAGCCCCCGCCAGCTGAAACAGCTACTGCACCCAACAGGAATTCTGCACCCAACGGGCAGAACACAAGGAAATAATAAAACACCGCCATCATTTTACCAGAGTAAAAGCCCATTTATCACAGGCCAAGATTCCACATTGCAAATGCACCCACTGAATACCAATCTCCCTGCCTGCCTCCTGCCACTAGCTTGGTGCCACCCTACTCTTCCAACCTGCTTTAGCCAACATTCCTCACAAGTATATTAATAATTATTGAGTCACATTAATTCAAAAGCTCGTGTTAAATTCAAATATATAATTTAAAAGAGAAGACAAAGAAAACAGGTTAAAAATCCAAACCTAAACAGTACAGCCAAATCCACTTGAAGTTGGAAAATAAAGTTTTGTCAACTAAACTATTAAGTATCATTTTGGTCATGCAGCTACACTGCAATGTCCCCTTTAAAACCAACCTGGCACAGATCGCAAACAGCAGCTTAAACACTATTTAACTGTCTTATAGTAAAGAGCCTAGTGCAGCGACACAAACTCCGTGCCCAGGGCTGCCCCACAGGCACAGCCCGTGACAGGAACCGAGCGGAGCTGCTGCAGCGGTCACGGCTCTGCAAACGAGGGGATGCAGGCTGTGCAACGCCTGCATCTCAGAGCGCACCCCCGCAGCCCGGGCAGGCCGGGCCGGGCCGGGCCGAGCCGAGCCGAGCCGTACCTGCTTGACGCCGACAGCTCGGCTCTGTTTATCCTGGGCCTGCGAGTACTGGGAGCGCAGCACCTTCCAGCTTCCACGGGCCGGGCAAAGAGAAACACAGGGTGAGTGGGACAGCCGACCGGCGGCAGGAATAACAACAATAACAGCAATAACAGCAACAACAGCAATAACAGCAATAACAACAACAACAGCAGCAATAACAACAACAACAGCAATAACAACAGCAATAACAGCGAGGAGCGCCCCGGCCCCGGGCTCACCTGCGGGCGGCTCCCCAGCAGCGCGGCGCGGCGCAGGCGAACACGTGGAGCGCGCGGTGCGCGGGGCCGCGCTCCAGCGGGCAGTACACCTGCACCAGCAGCAGCAGCGCCCGCCCGCACCGCGCGCACCGCGGCGGGCCCGCCCACACTGGGGACATCGGGGACCCCTTGGGGACACTGTGACACCCCTGGGGACACCGAGGTGACACCGTGACCTCCGTGCCACCTGTGCGCGCCCGCGGGCCGGGCGTTCCCCTCACGGCGCGGCGAGGCCGAGCCCCGGCCAGGGCGCACGGGCTGGCCCCGGAGCGGCCCTTCCCCGCCCGAGTCCCGGCACTGATTCACCCGCACTCCTGCGCTCAGAGGCACGGGGTGGCAAATCCACGAAGCGAGCAGCACGACCGGCCAAACTTTCCACTACTTTCACCTTTAAGCAAACAAAGACATGAATGTGTATTGGTTACAAGGTACGTAGTTCCCCTAACAATTAGTATTCTCTCTTCTGTTGGTTAATGAGTGTCTCATTGTGCTCATCCCTGCCATGCTGTCTCTCCTCCCGTGGCTCGCTGCTTTCCTGGGCGCTGCTCCAGGGCTCGGTGCTCCTGTCCCGCCCCTGCCGCAATTCCCCTGGGCCCACTCGGAGCTGGTTCCACAGTCACTGAGCTGCCTTGGTTCCTTTCTGCCTTATCCTGGGGGTTCTGACCAACGTCCTCGTGCCCCCCGAATTCTGCATTCCTCGTGTATCGATGGAAATCCTTCTCCCGAGCTCTGTTTGCTCTCACGGGGCAGAGATTGGAACATGTCCAGCCCCAAACCTTAACAAGGGTTAACAATTCCGCTGACCAGGAATTTGTGTTTCTAACACCTGGACATCACTAAGAGCTTGTTGGACTCTCTTCAGGTCCTGCACAGAAACCTGTAAGATTTATACCTGAAACCATTTAAGTGGAAGGAAGTATCTGGGCACGTTTCTGACTCCTCATGTGTGACTTGACCTCGCAATTGGACTCCGTCAATTAAGTGAAATAAAAGGTAGTTCCAAAAAATCAAAGCAACATTTATTTATAACAATAACAAAGCAATAAAACAGGTAGAGATTTTCTGTCCTCTTTTGTGAGAGGTCAAGCCCACCTCACAGGTGTAGTGTCAGGGATGCTCTTCTCTGCTGCCTACAAGCTATTTCCAGTTAAAGAAAGCAGAAAGAGTCTCTAGGAGGGACAACTGACCATGCTCTTCTGCAAGAAGAAGGGCAGAAGCATATAAAATAGTCTGACACGTAGGGTATATTCTGTATTGATCATTTCCTATCGATTTCAGTTCATTTGCCCATTCCCACCTCAGTATTCACTTTTGATATGCACTGAGTAGGAACCATGGTCTGTCTGGACCTGGAAAGATTGTGGGGGTTTTTTCTGCTTGCTTCATTAAATAGTGATTTTCAGTCTGGCAAACATTCCAAATGCCCCTTGTTTCTCTCCCTCCAGTGTGATTAGGACAGCAGATTACACAACAGTGAGTTAGAAGGTGATTATTACTCTGTATGCTGACAAACTCATTTTCTCTGACTTTCCATTGGGTTTTAAAGCAAACTGTACCCTTCATGGATCTTATAAATCTGTGTGTTTTCTCCTTCCAGTCTGACTTTGTTTCGTGAGCTGTGCCCAAAACTCCACTCTGTGTTCTTTCAGTTTCTCTGCTGCCTTTTGCTCCAGGTCTATTCCCAGGTATTTTTCCTCCAGGCCATACTGAGGCCAATGGACCAAGCCCTCTCCGTTGGGATTCCTGGAAATAATAGGAGGAAAAGTTAGCTCTCCACTTGCCAATCCATTGCTCTCTGGCTGCTCAGGTTCAGAGCATTTCAGAAAGCCAGCAGGTGAGCCCAGCTGATGTGATTCTGGTACCTGAATAAATTGGCAGTATTGTTTGAAAAGGCTCATCAGTGGAACAGCAAAAATGTAAAAGTTGCCATTAACTTTAGATCTAAAACTCCTTTGCAGATGGAGTAACTGCTCTTAGATTTTTTTCTTCCTCATGTCTGCAGGTTCCATTAAAAGACCATTAGGAGGGGAAATTGCTTCAATATTTATCTTAAATTGTGCCAAATTTCTAGGAACCACCATATAAGTACTGCTTGAGGCAGGCAAGTATGTTGTGGGCAGCACAGACTGAACTTGAGCTGTAATTAGCATAGTGATTCTCACCCATTTTTAGCAAAGTTGGTCCAGTATCTCATAACAGTTCTGCTGAGTTCATTTTCTTCTTTTGTAGCACCTCCTGCAAAGGGAGAGATGAAAGGGCCACATTAGAAAATAAAAAATGAGGATGAGCTATATCAATTGCAACACTTCTCCTGGTTGCCCTGAGCTCTTGGAGGTGTTTCCAGGACAGACCTGCAGATGAATGATGTAATGGAAAGGATCTGCTACTGAAGACAGAAGATGTTTATGCTCATAGTAATGCTTATGATATGTAAGGTATGCTTATTGTATGTATATGGTTTTTAATGCTTATAAGAGAGAAATTCCATTCTAAGGGCTGTTAGTAATTGAAATGAGTAATAGATATGAGGTTCTAAAAGGAATATGGAGTAACTATGGGTACATCACCAGCTAAGAATGGCTTTCCAAAGACAAAGGCAATCTCAGCTCCATGATCTGCTTTGACAAACTCTGGTACCAAACCTTCCGCTGAACTCGGTCGATGTTGGAACTCATAAAAGTAGACTGGGTTGCCAGCATCTAGAGGATACAGAAAAGTGCTGGTTTGAGAGCTGAAAATACTGCTCCAAAGATGATAAACTTTCATCAAAAACCGTTTTGCTTAAATGAAACCACTACCAGTTCTCTGGATAGTGAGAAGTGCTGCACACTGTCCCCGGCACCCCCAGATCGAATTCTACAGCTGCTCTGAAGCTGCTGGGTTACCTCTGTGGTGTCTGGCCACCTCCACAGCTGAGATGACAAAGTAGACATCTCCCATTGCATCCAGGAGGCCATCTCGGACCTGGGCAGGGCTTTCTGCATCCCCCATGTACTCCTTGTACACTCTGTCCACAACTTCAGACGTGAGGCCCTGCAACAGCAATGAAAGCCATTACAGTGATGATGAATATCAGAGGGAGTAACAGCAGTGGGTGAGTGTGGCCTCTGCACATCCCTGGCTAATCCCCAAACAACAGCTTTCAGAGAAAACCCCCAGCTGTGTCAGAGTGTGCCTGGGAGCTCAGATTGCAGTTACACAGCTATGCATACAGGTGATCTCAGGGAGAGAGGGCTATTTGCTTCTAAAAGAAGTTCAGATTTTTACTGCAGTTCCAACGTGAAGCCAAATGAAAACAGAAGAAATAATGTTATCCAAACCATCTTAACATTTCTCTGACTGATTTTCTGCACTAGGCAAGAGGTCCTGTGAAGACTGTCATTATATTTCTAATGTTTCTGAAGCAGAAATCATTATGTTGAATTTACATATTTTCTTAGTTCAATATGGCCATGGATGTGTGGAACAGTGGGTAAAAAACCACTGCTGTATTGAAGATTCAAAGGCACATAAGCGTTGTGATAAGAACTTTTAAGTAGGACATAATATATGGTTTGATTTTCAGGTCCTCCAGAATCATCTGTGCCATTTTCTTTTCCTTGCCCTGGCAGCACTGTGGCAGGCACAGGGCCTGCAATGCCTCCCTGGTGGTCAGTTGCCTAAGATAAGAAATGCCAAATCATGACAACTGGATTAAAGAAGCCCCTCTCTTCTGCCTTTGGACCCTTGTTATCTCTCTGTGAGACCATAGGTCATATTCACCTCGACCCTCACTGTTGGAGTGTTTCCCAAAACCCCTACACCTACATAAACACCCACTTCTGCCCCGTTCTGGAGAAGAGCTGTCACTGTGACCCTTTGCAGAAGCTGCCAATAGAGACACCTCTGTGGAACCTCACACAACTCTTCTCCTCTCTCCTGCGTGTGCCGAGGCACTCAGCAAGCAAAGAGCTGAAATCATTATAGAGCTGAATTCACCAACGAGCTGATCTCACTGAAGAGCTGAGCTGCTTGCTAAGATTGCCCGTGGCTGGGAGCCTGCCTGGGACACCTGGCCAGGTTGTGCTCAGTGGTACTTCACTATCTGGGACACCTACAGCAGCCAGGGTCAGACAGAGCCCGAGAACCCCCTGCTGTAATAAAAACAGCACAACAGCAAGGCACAGGTAACGCCATGTGCATGCAGAATGGAAGGGCAGGAACCTGTTTGCACTTTGCAGGCAAGAATTCACTGCACATCTGTCATTTATGTGCTGAACAAGTCAAGAAAGTCAGATTTTATATCCCCTTCAGGTTCTCCTACTATTACATCCCACAAAGAGTATTCTCTGGGATGATACTGGCATCAAACAGGAGTGGAAGAGAAGAGTATTCAGAGTCTGGTGCCATTTTCCAGCCAAAAAGTGTAAGTTGAGGTTTTTTGAAGACACTACATGTTACCATATTCCTTTCCATTTCATTCTGCACTCTTTGTGGATATTTGGGTGTTTGAAAAGCAACACATGATTACACATGTACTGTTTGCACACAGAATTACTGTCTTTAATGATGGTCTGTTTTGTTTCCCAAGAAGGAAACCATGTTTCAGTATTTTGGATTGAACAGTTTAAGATATGCAGAACTGTCAGGAAAAAAGAATTAAAATTACCACCAATACCCACTTGTGCATCCTCTTTAGGCTGGTCAGTGAAGAAGCCCAGGGCTGCAGTGCCACTCTCTGAAATGGCCTTGTGGAACAAGCCCTTGGCCAGGGGAGATAAGACCTGTGAAAAAGCAAGGAGAAGCATGACAAGCACTGTGTTCTCCCAGGGGTTTTGGGTTTCAGGATCAGCAGTGGCCATGTGGAGCATTTTGAAAGCCCACGTGGTAAGAGTGTCCTTGTGCAGGCTCTGACCAAAGTCCAGCGAGCAAAGTGCTTGGGCAGCGCTGGCAGGGATGGGGAGTTCAGGGCCTTTGCCCTCCCCCTGCACTTTGCTTCCAGCGCCTGCCAGCACCACACTGCAGGGCAGGCACAGATGGGATGTGCCCGAGGCACTCTGGCTCTGCTGCAGGAGGGCAGCAAAGAGCTTTTGGCCAGAGGAAACAGGGATGTGTGTGCCAAGTGCAATGGAGCCTGGCTGGGCGGTGTGACCTGTGCCAAAGGGGGAGGGACTGCAGAAGGAGAGTGTCACAGCCAATGTGCTCCGTGTTGGAGTAAAGATTTTACACAGTCACAGGGTCACAAACTGCAGGGCTGCATCAGCTACCAGGACTATTCACCTCAATCACTTGGCACAAGTGGCTGTCAAAGCAAACGGGAAATGGGCAAGAGTCCACAACTCCTGCTAAAGGACTTTTCTCATGTGATTAGACTTTGAGGGTTTCTGATTTTTTTTTTAACCCACAACAACCAGAGTTTAATACAACAGTTGAGTAATAGCATTCTGTTACTTAACTACAACATTTTTACAGTAAACAACAGAAAACCAAACCGACTAGAATTTAATTCAGCAGATGAGTAATAGCATTCTGTTACTTAACTACAACATTTGAGTATGAAAATGACACATTTTTATCATCCAAAATCTGGGTTATTTTGCCTTGTTATTGTGTCAAAGACCCAGGTGATGTGTCACTGTAACACCATCCCTTTTCTCTCGCTGGCTTCCCATGCAGATACTGAAAATGGATGGAGGGTTATTTCCACTAAGTAATTACAGTTCAATATTACTGTGAACTTACAAGAGCAGAAACACTGATTCCTCCTGCAGATCCTCCAAAGATAGTGACAGATCCTGGATCTCCTCCAAAATGCAGGATATTTTCCTGAATCCACCGAAGAGCCGCCACTTGGTCTAAATATCCCCAGTTACCTCGGGCATGCTCATCACCAGTGCTGCAGGGAGAGCACAGAGGTGTTCAAATGCTCAATGCAAGCAGAGAGGCAGAGGAAGATACAATCTGTGCTCTGAGAAATCATCTGCCATTCTCTACACAGAAGTTCCCTACACGACAGACAAACGGATGGCTCGGGAAGCCCTGAGATTGGAGCAGCAGCCCCACAAGAACAGATCTGGAAGCTGCCTTGGGACTGCAAATTGTCCCCAGTGCTTGTAGGTGCAGTTCAGAAATGTTTCTTTGCATAAGCAAGTCTTCTGCATGTCTTTTTACAAAGGCTTTGCACACATCCTTTTGGAAATCACTTTGGACAAATTGAGATCCACCAACTTACCTAAAATACCCAGCAATACCCAGTCTGTACTGAATTGCTACAACCACCACGTTGTCCAAGGCTGCTAATGCTGAGCCATCATATGATGAACCTGCTCCAACAACCAATGCACCTCCATGAATCCATACCAAAACCTGCAAAAAGAAAAAGAGGATCAGCCCAGCACAGGTAAGTGCCCCCAGTGATAAAAACTAAATATACCCTAAGATATAACATTTTGTGCTATTTCTCTGCTGATTTTCCTTCACATTCGACTTCACTAATTGTAGAAATCGTTAAAATCTATGGCCTACAGGGCTACAAAATGGCACTGAGTTTGTTAAATGCCTGCACTGTGTCAGTGCTTTGATTCTTTCAGATTACATTTCCGAAATTGTAGAAATCTTTAAAGACATGCAGGGCTGCAAAATGGCACTGAGTTTGTTAAATGCCTGCACTGTGTCAGTGCCCTGTGAATTTGGACAGATCATTTAGATTAAATCAAGCACTGCTTCCCTACATGCCAATACAATTTTACTTGTAAAATAGGATTTTGTGTCTCCTTTCAATTTCAGCTAATATTTGCTGGGACAAAGCATGTAAGTTGAGCATCACTACAAAAGTGCCCCTGCCTGTCTGCTCATGGCAGAGGTTGAAGGTTTGCTGTTAGATCATTTTGCTCAAGGTGTTATAAGGGTTTTGCTTACAGGCAGCTTCTCCTGTTTTCCTGCAGAAACAGGTGTGTACACATTTAGGTACAAGCAATCCTCAGACACTTGCAGAGGAACTTTCTCTTTTCTGTTGGTAACCATATTTGAAATTAACTGTCCTTGTACTTGGTCCTGTAGACACCTGAATGAATAAAAAAGTAAGAAGCAAGAGAGAATTCACTAAAACCTGAAAGCTGTGAAGAGAAGCCTTTTTGGTACTTCCACAACAATGTGCCAAGCAGGAACTGATCTTTGCTCAAGGTGTTTTAAGGGTTTTGCTTACAGGCAGCTTCTCCTGTTTTCCTGCAGAAACAGGTGTGTACACATTTAGGTACAAGCAATCCTCAGACACTTGCAGAGGAACTTTCTCTTTTCTGTTGGTAATTATGTCTGAAAAATGCTGTCCTTGTACGTGGTCCTGTAGACACCTGAATAAATGAAAAAGAAAGAAGCAAGAGAGAAATCACTAAAACCTGAAAGCTGTGAAGAGAATGGTTTTTGGTATTTCCACAACAATGTGCCAAGCAGGAACTGATCTCCAGCTCCATTCTAGACTGGTATGTGAAATACATATGAAAATAGAAATGAATCATTTTACATCCCCAACAGCTTTTTACATTGCAATGGGAGATTTCAGCCCTGAGACACTGAACAAGGGCAGTAGGACAATGGGAGTGAGACATTTACAAGGTAGGTCAGATTTGTTGTGCATTTCTTATGTGCTCTTTTAAGCACTTGACTCAGCATTTTGCCCTCGTGTTGCATTCCAACATTTCCTCAGCTGCTCTCTGTCTCTGCTCCAAAGGTTTCTAGTGATTGGTGAGTGATGGGCAAGTGCTCCTGAGCCAGAGCATTGTCTGTCAGTGCTGCTCCATCTCAGTTCATCACTGCTGCCTGGGAAAGAGCAGCTTTTGGGACAGAGAGCAGCTCACAGAGTGTCTTTAGAAATGCATGCACTGGAACAGCTGCAGGTGCAATGAGGGGGCACCAAGGCATTTGCCTTCATGGATGGCCCTGTGTGCACAGCAGTGTCATGGAAGTGCAGAGCTGGACATGGGGAAAGGTTCCGTGTTTGATCGTGGCCTTACATTGGTGGGTAGGAAGTGGCATCTCTGACACCTTGCCATGGCTCCGGGGGCTGGGGCTCAGAAAACCTCAGTGATCCAAGGGGAGGCTTAGCAAAAGGAAGTGCCAGAAAGACATTCACAGTCCTCTCAGCTGTGTCCACTCTGAACTGGTACCCTCGCACTCTCCCGTATTTGGTCTCCGCTTCTGGTTGTTCTGTGGGACAGCAGCAGAATCACAGAATCACATCATTGCTCTGCTTCTAAGTAATTGCTACATATGCTCCTTAAATATGCACCTTTTGTTCACTTAAACATGTAGTTTTTTTACGTAAAACTTCAACAATCTCTCATCAGCTTTATCAGCACACTCTTCTGATCTGTTTTTTTGTTTTATTCTTTTATTTACTAATTTGATTATTAGAGTTTACTTATTTCAATTTTAGATTTCCTTACTTATTCTAACACACTTTTATTGTGCCATTATAAAATCAGTATAGCTGACATTAGTCAGCCTTCATTTTGAGTTTTCTGTATGGCCATCTCCTTCAGGTATATAATACGTGTTGTCTTACCACACACACATTAGTGGTTGTGTAGAGATCTTAATCTTTTTTTTGCCCTGGGTTGTTAGATAAAAACCCAATAGATAGCTTGCATTAGGAAAAGACAATCAACAGAGAAAATCTATTCCTGACCCCTGAGAGTATGTACAGCCAAAAGAAAAAGCATCTAACACACCTAAAAATAGCCTGGCACAAGCAAATCCTAATAACATTTAAGCGTGACTCATTTTAGGATTTGAGTGAAAGTTCAAAAATTGAATTACAGACATTTTACTGTGGCTTCTTGGCATCAGCAGGCAAGATTTTAGGACAGGGATACGATTTTGGTATTCGCAAAGCAGGTTAGACATATGACTGAAAGGAGATCCAGAACTGAAACGAAATTTTGCTACTGCTGCTTAATTTGTGTGTCCATCTCTTCCCAAGGTTTGTGCCCATCCCGGCCCAGGGTTTGAGCCCATCCCAGCCCAGGGCTTGTTCCCAGCTAAGTCCAGGGTTTGAGCCCATCCCTGCTCAGGGTTTGAGCCCATCCCAGCCCAGGGTTTATTCCTATCCCTGCTCAGTATTTGTGCCCATCCCTGCCCAGGGTTTGAGCCCATCCTTGCCCAGGGCTTGTGCTCAGCTAAGTCCAGGGTTTGTGACATGCTCAGCCCAGGGTTTGAACCCCGGTCAGGGCACAGTTTGTGCCCATCCCAGCCCAGGGTTTGAGCCCGACTCAGCCCAGGCTTTGAGCCCATCCCAGCCCAGGGTTTGTGCCCATCCCTGCCCAGGGTTTGAGCCCGACTCAGCCCAGGCTTTGAGCCCATCCCAGCCCAGGGTTTGTGCCCATCCCTGCTCAGGGTTTGAGCCTGGCTCAGTCCAGGGTTTGTGCCCATCACTGCTCAGGGTTTGAGCAGATCCCTGCCCAGGGTTTGTGCCCATCCCAGCCCAGGGTTTGAGCCCATCCCTGCCCAGGCTTTGAGCCCAGCTCAGCCCAGGTTTTGAGCCCATCCTGCCCAGGGTTTGAGCCCATCCCAGCCCAGGGTTTGAGCCCATCCCTGCCCAGGCTTTGAGCCCATCCCTGCCCAGGCTTGGAGCCCCGCAGGCCGCTGCAGGTGCCCTGTCCCCTCCGGGCGCCGAGGGCAGCAGCCCCGGTGTTACCTGCGGCCAGCAGCGCCGTGCCCCCGAGGAAGAGGATCCAGGCCAGCAGCGCCGTGTCCCTCGCAGCTGCCATGGTGCCGCTGGCACCGGGCCCGCGGGCCGGGCCTTTATGGGCTCGGCCCGGGCCCTTACGCAAGGCAGCCGCGGCTGAGGCGAGGGAGCGCCCGGGCTGCGAGCCAGGACGGGGCTGCCGGGCTCGGGCCGGGCTCGGGGAGCCCTCCTGCCCCCGGGGCTGCCGCTGCCTCCCCGCTGCTCCTTGCCAGCGGCATTCCCAGCCTGCCGGGCACAGCGGGCTCCGGTGCTTTGGGAGCAGCCCGGCCCTGGCGGCAGCGGTGTCCGGCTGCGGCCCCGGGGCAGCCTCTGCTCAGCCCCGGCACAGAGCTGCGAGGCACCGCGGCTCTGCTGGCTGCATCTGCTGCGTGTCTGTGAGGGTCTGCGCTGGGGAGCACGATCGAGCCGAGGCCAAACCAACCGCCCGGGAAAGTCTGCTTTTGCTGAAGTAAACTCGAGCCATTTTTATGCTCAGAAAAGCATCTTTCGGACAAAAGCACCAATACTGGAAAAATCCCAGCTTTTCCTGCAGGGTGCAGGAGACACCTGTCACTCAGTTCGGTGTGTCCAGGGATGTTTGCAATAGTGTTGCAATGCAGTGACAAGAAGAAAGAGGTGAATGATCAGCTTTTGTCAAGTGGGAGCAATATGAAAGGGTGGTATTTGGGTGGTAACTCCATATCTTACACATGTGCAAAATCCAGAGGATTGATTTCAATACATTCCACATGTATCATTGAAGGATGACATGAAAAGGAGAGAACAGATTAGCTGAGCAGAGATTTTCTGCTCACATTACCTGGGAGGTTGTGTTGGTTTTGTGCAGGTATTAGGCTCTGCCTTCTTATTTTTTTTCTTCTCCTGACTCAGGAAGAGTCTTGCCACAGCTCTTGCCCCAGACAGGCAGATTTGCAATTTCAGGTCATGTGAATTCTCAGTTGTCAGAAGCAGCATTTCAAAGAATCAGCTGATATGATGACAGAGTGGTTTGGGTTGGAAGAAACCACCCAGCTCTACTGATGCCACCTCTGCCATGGGCAGGGACACCTTTGTGTCCAAGCTGGCCTTGGGCACTGCCAGGGATGGGGCAGCCACAGCTGCTCTGGGCAGCTCGTGCCAGAGCCTCAGCACCCTCAGAGAGGGGAATTTCTTCTGTCCCTCTGATTGAAACCTGCCTTAGTTGGCTTGAAGCCCTTCCCCCTTGTCCTGTTGCTACCTGCCCTTGGCAAATGCCCCTCTCCATTTTTCTTGTAGGCTGCCTTGGGCTACTGCCAGGGGCTCTGAGGCCTCCCCAGAGCCTTCTCCTGTCCAGGCTGAACAGCCCAGCTCTCTCAGCCTGTCTGCACAGGAGAGTGCTCCATTCCTCCAGATCCACTCCTGCTCACACCTCTCTTGACAGCTCAGTGGCTTACAAGACCCACAGTGCTTAAATGAGCTTAGCACATCTCTTGTGCTCCTGAGTCAATGCTGAGTGCTGTGGCTGGGCTTGTGCACTTTACTCCAAATGCTCCCTGTGCACTTTACTCCAGATCTTCCCCCATGTGTGTGCACAGGTGTGATTTACAGCCCCTGGAGATAAACGCCAGCCAGCTTTAACCCGGCTGCTCCCAGAGCAAACTGGTGGCAGGCCCTGCACTGCAGGTGACCCAAGCAGTGCTGGCTGTGTCTGCAGCCTGTGCTGGGTTTGTGGTGGCTGCTGAGCTGTGCCCCAGTGCCCTGCACGCCCTGCCAGGCTGTGCTGGGGTGCAGCTCCTGAGGCTGAGGGCACGGCCAGTGCTCACTGTGCACTGGCAGATGGAGAATGCTGTGAGGAAAACAATGAAGACAAAAACTTCTGTGCAGAGTGGCAATGAATTTGGCCCTATAGGTGTTCCCTACTCCACCTTTTGCCTTGGTTCTCAAGACTGACACTAAGGGTCTATAAAACTAGTCTGGGAGTAGTGTGCCCTGTTTGAATATATAGTCTATACTGTAATGACAAATGTGTGATTTGTATAATGCAATTAATGGTAGAGGGGTTGGGGGTGCCAGTGATGGAGCTGAGAATAACTTACCTTTTATCTGTATCTGTGTGATGAAGGTTTCTGAGACACCTCAGAAGCACTGCACAGGGGTAAACTCTGCAGTTCTGTTTGCGTGCATGGGTGCTGCTGTGAATTCTCTCACTCTCCTCTTTCCTGGGATTGTTTTGGTTCCTGGCATAGGAAAACCCTTTTCATGCAAGGTGGAACTGCAGGAATCCCTTATTTTTGGCTCAGCTCCCACAGTGGTGGGCATTCATGCCTCAGCTGACTCATGACACACGAGCTACAGGAGGGGTTCTTTGCTGCAAAGCCAAATATCCTGTACTGGATAGGAGTACAGTAGAGTACAGCACCTGCTGCTCTCTCCTTTTGCTGTAACAAACTTGATTTCCAAACCAAATTTATCTTCTATGACCTTATCTTTGATGACTTTACTAGACTCCATATTTTCCCATTTTCTTTCATTTTCCCATTTACTTTCATTTCCCCCCTTCATTACTATTTGAATTTCCAAGCTTTTCTCTTCAGTCTTTGTTATACTCACTACTTCTTTCTCAAGTACCCAGTCTGCAACAACTCTGAGCCCATATCCCATCCACAGGCCTGGGGAAGCAGCCATTTTGAAAACAGGACAGGTGCAAACCAGTGTCTGCAAACTCTGCCCGTCTTACCTACAGTAAGATAACAAAAAATGGGGTTTTAGATCCCTACAGCCTTGTCTGGAGATACTTTGGTGGATCTGCAAGCCTGGCCTATGTGCTTTGCAAATGTGGAGACTCTTACTCCAGTGACAGAGACTTGTAGAATCTGAGGACAGTGCTACATACTGGTGAGCATGATTCTTGAATCCTGTTTGACATTAAATTAAAGAGATTTTACAGCTTGCCCTCAATCAGTGACTAATGTATAAGTCAAGGGTCAATGAAAAAATCCTGCCACATGATGACCTTTGCCTCTTTGTACTGTAATAAACTGCTTCCTGTCCTGATTTCAATAGCTGGAAAAAAATTAGACAAATATCACAGCCCCTGCTGAGAATTCAGTGAAACTACAGCATATAAAACTTAGAGCTAGAGCCTCTGAAGCTTGGACAGCTTTACTACATGCTAAGGAAACAGTGTGAATCTCAGCTCAGGAGACAAGAGCATCACAGTGCTTATCTCTACATAGAAATGAGTAAGATCTTCTGACATTTTCCACCGTGATTTATTTTTAGTGCTGGCCTGTGCTAGGAAGTCAATTCAACTGCACTTCTCTGCATACACAAGATGAGCATGTATTCTGTGCACAGCCATACAACACTGCCTGTTAATCTCCTTTTAAAAGAAGTGGCACAACACTTCAAGGGTTTGTGCAATGAAGATTTAGCATGACTGTTTTGAAATTATATTCCCTTCACACAACAATGGAGGTAAAGCAAAGAAGCAAGGACAGATGTTTAGAAGGAAGTTCTGCTTATCAAATCTGCACTGGTAGAACAGTCTCACCCTGCTCCTGAGTTCTGCCTGGCAACAGGACTTGGACAAGAAGATGTAGAAAATCCCACCCTACTTCTTCCAGTAAAGTAATTTGGAAAGAAGGGATGGGTAGCTAGTTGCTGTAGGACTTATTAGCCATGAACAATTAAAAATTCTTCCAGAGACATAGAGGGGAGCTGAAGGGAGGTGGAAATGATGTTCATTGCCCTGTAGGACTTGTGGAGCTGCATCACTGCTGTGAGGCACCAGTGTGACCAGGAAATCACAGAATCACAAAATCACGAGGTTGGAAGACACTTTCAAGATCATCGAGTCCAACCTCTGCCCTGACACCTCAACTAAACCCTGGCACCCAGTGCCACATCCTGTTGTTTTTAAACACACCCAGGGATGGTGACTCCACCACCTCCCCGGGCAGCCATTACAGACCTTTAGCACTCTTTCTGTAAAAATCTTTTTCCTAATATCCAACCTCTGCTTCCCTTGGTGCAGCTTGAGACTGTGACCTCTGGTTCTGATCTTGCCAGGCACTGAGGTCAGGCTGACTGGCCTATAATTACCAGGATCCTCCTTCCCACCCTTGTTGTGAATGGGCGTCACATTGGGTAGCTTCCAATGATCTGGAACCTCCCCAGCAAGCCAGGACTGCTGGTAAATGATGGAGAGCAGCTTGGCAAGCTCATCTGCCAGCTCCCTCATACCCCAGGATTTATCCCATCTAGGCCCAGGGATTTATGAATATCCAAGCATCTCAGAAGTTCTCTGGCTGCCTCCTCTTGGATAATGGGGGGACCATCCTGTTCCCTGGCCCCATCAACCAACCCAAGAGGACAGTTGTCCTGGGCACAAGCTGTCTTACCACTAAAGACTGAGGCAAAGAAGGCATTAAGCACTTCTGCCTTCTCACCTGCAGTCACTAAGTTCCCTCTCGCATCCAGTAAAGAACAAAGGTTGGTCTTACCCTTCCTTTCGCCATTAATATATTTGTAAAAACATTTTTTATTATCCTTTACAGAAGTCACCATTTTAAGTTCAAACTGAGCTTTGGCCTCCCTAATTTTTTTCCTACATGCCCTAGCAATCCCCTTAAATATTTCCTGAGAGCCCTGACCCTCCTTCCAAAGATGATACATCCTCCTTTTATTCCTAAGTTCCTTCAAAACCTTGTTGCCCATCCAGGCTGGATGTTTGCCTCATTGCCTCATCTTTTGGCACACAGGAACAGTCTGCTCCTGTGCCCTCAAGATCTCTATTTTGAAGCATGCCCACCTTTTCTGAACTCCTTTGTTTTTAAGGGCTGCTTCCCAAGGAACTCTCTGAATAAGTTTCATAAGTAGGCCAAAGTCTGCCCTCCTGAAGTCTAGTGTAAAAATCTTATTAAAAATTCCTCCTCATTTGACCAGATATTGAGAACTCTATAATTTCATGATCACTCTGTCCCAAGCAGCCTCCAACCACCACATCTCCCACCAGCCCATCTCTATTTGCAAATAACAGGTCTAACATAGTCCCTCCCCTGGTGGGCCCACCCACCAACTGTGACAAAAAAGTTGTCCTCCATATACTCTAATGTCGGAACCCAGGACATCTCTCTGGATGCCCTGGATGTCTCACAGCCCTGGCAGGGGCTCAGAGACCCTGGCAGGAAGCCAAAGACACCTGGAAATTCAATCTTAATTCATGGAGCAATTGCCAACCTTATATCCTCATTAGTTTCAATACCTGTGGTGTCCAAAGCCTCCCTAATATAAAGGGCCACCCCTCCACCTCTGCTCCCTTTCCTGTCTCTCCTGAAGAGCTTGTAGCCAACAAGCTGTGAGAAAGCTCAGAGAAAGAACTAAACCAATTATTATCTTAATCTCTGCACCAGGCAGGCAATCTCTGTTTGTCAAAGATGTTTACAAGAAAGAGTTATCCCTTCTTGACCAACAGGTGGGAGAGTTTCCTAAAGGCCAATCAGGCCTTAGGTCCACCATTGTTTCTATAAGAACTGTGGATTTCTAATAATGAAGTGCTTTTCATGCCTTCTGATGATGGAGTTTCTGTATCACCTGTAGTTTCAATCTTCTTTCTACAGAGGACATTTCTGTATCCACACCACACCAAAGCTTCTGTACCACCAATAAACTTGGCATCAAGAGAGTCTTACTCACAAATTGGATCTTCATTGATTTCCCTTTATTAAAACAATGTTGCTGCTACATTTTGTCCTCAGTCATGGGGGAGTGACAGAAAAACATGAGCATTGGGGAAATTTGGTAGCTGTATTTGACAAGTGAGGATCAACTGGAATTATTACAGTGAATAATTGCAGGTATGAGAACTGTGAAGAAAAGGTGAGGGAAACACAATTTTATCCTCAAATATACTTCAATTAATCTTTTTAATATCCTAATAGTTTGCATATTATGCGCATATTTAGACTGTAAACTATAACTCTAATTTAAACTTCTTGTTTTGTGTGCTTTTGTTATTTGTCTTTTCAAGGATCACTCTTTTCCAGAATTCTACCTTCTTTTCTTTCAACTTTCTGTCTTTCTTTTGTTGTAGATTTATCTGCAAGTATTCTTCATTTAGATTGTAAGATGGCCATTCAACCAGACCCTCTCCATTAGGATTTCTGTAAGCAAGAGGAAAGGAGAGTGAGTGCCCTTTTCAGTCACAGGGGAATTCAATCACACGAGTTAAGACTGAATCAATAAACCAGCCAATTTCCCCATGGAGTCAGTGCAAAGCACTAACATCTGTCATGAATTTCATGATTCTTACCCATTTCGAGCAAAGTTAGCCCAGTACTTCATTAGTGTTCTGCTGAGGTTCTTCTCTTCCTCTGTAACTTCACCTGAAAGGCAAAATACAGAATAGTTCCTCTGTGTGGCAGCAATCAGGACATTGCTCCTACAGCAGCAGCATTTCCCTGGGTGAAGATGCTGGCAATTGGCAATGTGGCAACAGAAACCCACCACTGGCCAACATTACTGCTACAGCAAGCATCAGGGGATCTCAGCACTCCTCATTAATGACTTCAGCATCATTACCCTTCTGTAGGAATCAGGGAACTTGGGAACAAGGAAATAAGGTGATGTGCCTTAACCTTCCAGGAAATCAGAGCAGAACCAAAAAACCCCCGTGTGTCCTGCATTCCAGCACTACTACAATGGGTCACATGGCTGTGTTTCCTGGATCCCATTCTAGTTTTGTGGGACTGAAATTCTCCTTATTATTATTTGCATGACTAGGCAAAGATTTCTTCATTCTCACACAAGATGGTGCACTCCATTTCTCAGCACTTCAAGAGCATTTCTTTAAATATAGTTACACATAAGCTCACTGTATCACTAGGTGAGAATTATTTCAGATGTGGTGTGTTTTTAATTATAAATGCATCTCAATACACTAAGAAAAATGTTTTGTATCTTAAAGCCCTAATAAATTCAGGCAAAGAGGAAAAGAACTGTTCAGTGTTTCCTAGTGCCAAAGGTACGTAAATAAAAAATAAAAAATAAAAGGAGAAGGCTCTGGTAACAGATTAACAAAGGGCTTTACAACATAGCTGGATTGCTCCAAAGTTCAATGAAGTAAAAGGAAATACTTTCGCTTATGTAGGCTTTGACCAGACTATGAACTATTATGCAAATCACAAAAATAAAAGCAGAAAAAATAGTGAATTCACTTTAAAAAAGCAGAATTTTTGTGTCTTTGTCAAAATAAGAACTATTCCTAATCCGTTCCACAGGAAAGAAAATACTTCATGCTGAGCATTACTGTCTTAGGCATATGTAATTAAAGCATATTGCTGAATTAATAACATTCCTTAGGAAGTGGCATCATGTTTCTTAACAGTTCAGTGACTGGCAGCTTCATTGGGAATATAACAATGTGGGATTCTGTCAGAAGGAACTTCCAGAATCCCATGGAAATTTTGAGAGTACACCCTTTATCCTCCCTCAGTTCCATTTGAATAAATGCTCAGGTATTAATTGAATTGTGAGGCAAAACAGACCCAACCATTGGTTCCTCACACAGAAAATGAAACACTGGAATTCCGAGCCTTGCTCTGAACATGGCTGGAATCACTTCCTGCAAAAGAAACCAAGTCCCCCATTCTCTGGAGCCTGACAGCCCATGGGATTTCCTGAAAGGAGGAGGCACTGCCTAAACTCCCCAGGAAAAGAAGAGATCTGGGATTTCCTGCTTCCCAAGCACTCGGCAAGTTTAATTGACCTTCCCTTCAATTTCATTTTCAGCCAAAGCCATTTGGCATATTCATGCACAGTGCTGGCATGAATGACAGTGAATTTTCTAGCAAATATCCTATTTGCTGAATTGCTGACAAGATGTGGAACTGACTGTGCTTCAGACCAAGCAATCTATAAAGGAGAGAAGATGCAGAAGATGGTTAAATGCATAAAACCAATTCTGCCAGGAGAAAGGGTTATGGCTTGGTCTCACTGCCAATATATGCACCTTAATCTGGTGAAAATTAATAGAACACTGAATAGAAAAATGCCAGGGCTACAGGACTCATTCGTGAGTGAATGGTGTCTGTTCCTTACTGCGGAGCTGGATGTCCCCAGCCAGAAATGGTCCCCCAAAGACAAAACCAACTTCATCCCCGTGGTCAGCCTTCACATAGTCAGGTTTGCTGTCCCAGTATGCACTGGCCCGGTGCTGGAACTCGAAGAAGTAGGTAGGAGCTCCAGACTCTGCAAGACAAAACATATAGGGAGTTACAGAAGAGATACATAAACTTCAGCTGTCACCAGCTGTTCAAAATATTGCTTCAAAAAGAGCTTTATACAGGGCACATTTCTAGGGTAATTGTTACATTCAAATGTGTAGTTTCACTTTCAATGCAAAATTAAGAGCTCGGCATTTACACACAAAAAAAAAAAGGAAGATCCACCCTAAGATAACATACAGAAAACAAAATATCAAATTATTTCCACTTTTGAGTATCTTGGCATGGCTTGTCTACACCTACACACCAGAAAATTTACAGACCACAGAGCTGCTGACTTCCATGGGCCAAAGGACAAAGGTTGCTTTGATATGTTTTAATTTTTAAGCCTGTATACTTCAGTCAGCAAATATTGACCTGTGTTATCATGCTCTGCACTCAATATATTACAATCATGAGCCCACCCACACAGAGATAAGGGACTGTACACAACCCTGCAGACCTCTATCATTTCTCATGTTCCCAGTGGGGATGTCAAGAAGGACTGCCTATGTATGACAGGATTTGTGTCTGCATCATTTGATCCAGCCTGCAGCAGGAGGTTTGAGTGTCCCACTGCAGGTGACCAGCTTACCCCTGTGATAATTCAGTGCTTTAATGGCTGGCATGACAATTGCCATGTCCCCCAGCAGGTCCAGGAATCCGTCCCGTAGCTCTGCAGGGTCCTCTGTGTCTCCCAGATACTCATCTAAGATCATGGGCAGAAAATCTGAGGGTACATCCTAAAAGACAAGAAACAGACAAACAATCACTGTCTGAATTTGCCATCTTTTAAACTTCAGAGATTCTGCAAAGGCACAAATGTCCAGGACAGCACCCATGTTGATGAGAAAAAAAAAACTATTCATGCTTTTTGTGGGCAAAAAAACCCAAACAAACCAACCACCTCAGGTGAAATTTGCACCTGAGATTTATATGGGTTAGAACTCTACAGGAATAAGTGTAGATCCAGCAATTTCTCCTGACAGTATCTTCAGCTTCTGTTTTCATCAGGAGAAGAGAGATGGGAATCACAGAAGTAAATTCTCAGTCCTTGAAAGATCTATGGACCATTAGACAAGAGGACAAGGCCAATGGGATCTCCAAACACAGTGTAAATTTTCAGGGTTAGAATTTGCTGCTTGAAAGATACACCTCAAAACTAGGAGTGCAAAGTAACTACTTTAAAAGCTACATTTAATGTAAACACACTAAAAAATACACCATGAAACTTCCTAAACAGGAGATTAGCCATGAGATACCTTAACATTAGGGAAGCTAGTACAGTAATCCCAAAAATATGTAAGATAAAAGTATTGTTTGAGGTCTAGAATGAAAAAGGCATTTTCCCAAATCCCAGGCCTGGCTCAATCCTATTTCTGTGTAACTCCATACACCCTGGTCCTGTCAACTTTGCTGGGATTCTCCCCAAAGCCTACCATGACCTCAGCCCTCAATAACACCATGACTCAAGCGGTGAGACACAGATCTGTTACACTGATGAAAAAGAAAATTCACTTCTCACATTAGATTAGAGCAGCAGTACTTACAATCATTGGTAGAAAAACCTCTACAGTTGAGGCAATTGATTTCCTATCTCCTATTTCCCTCAAACTTGTCATTTTTGATGTCTGTACATAGAAAAAAAACAACAAACCAATATTATTAAAATAATGTCTCAATTATTTTAAACATTGAAACTACATTATTCCATTAATTCTTATTACTGGTGTTTATTTTTAAAGCATCATATCATATGCAAAAGTGCAGCACAATGCAGCAGCTGTCTTGAAAAGCTTGTATTTACTGCAGTCAATGTTGTCTTGGTGAAGGTTTCTACATAAACTACTCCTAATACAGAGTTTATCCTTAAATCAACATTAAGCAACTTGTAAGACTAGAAAATATGAGGGCAGAGTTGAAGCAAAAAGCTGCTTCTGTCTCACAGGCTTATTTTCATTCTCTTGGGGGAGATCTTAAAAGTCACTGGCAGTCTGTCTCTAGTCCAATTGTTTGAGCCCTTTGAAATACGGATAATGCAGTGTTCTTCCTCTTTTACAGCATTACATAAAACAATTATATTGTCTGCAAAATAAATACAAACAGATTTCACTTTGCATTGTTCTTGTGGGACTTACAACCAGTGACAGTTGCTTCATAGATTCAGAACAAATGCTTGGTAGTACACCAAAGAACCTAATATTTAGGAAATAAAAGAAAGGAGCAAGAAAGGAGAGGACACAAATCCATCTCCTGCAGCTTTTGTGCACTGAGAGCATTTGCTCATGTTTTGGAGTCACCCATTGAGTAACCATGAGAAAGGAGAATGGGCTGGACACCTGCACTGTCCCCTCACTCTGCCCCAGATGAGATTTTCAGGTGAAAGCTCTTTCTGCAGGGTGATAATGACACTGAGGGGAAGCTGGTCGAGGTGATCAGTGGCACATTTGTAACCACAAGAGGTACCAACCCTGACTACTGAGCCTTGTGGGGAAAGGATTGGCTTTACTTGTCTTTCAGGAATAAGACCTTGATTGTTACATTCTTCTTCCTCTCTCTGCTTGGATGAGGGATTAAAATTGTAGCATAAGAAAACTGTACAAAACTGATGCTCCAGCTGACGTGTCCATGCAGTTTAACTTGCGGGATGAAGCCTCTCTTATCCTTGTGATCCAGTGGTTCTGGGTCACTGCAGAGCCATGATGCAAGTAATGTTTACCTTGTATGTATTTCCATCACTACAAAGACTTGTCCTATCACTTAACACAAACATTAAAAACACATTAAAAATAAAGAATAGACATGAAATCACCGATCTAATATTCCAGCCAAATTCATGGTTGGTGACTCCTATCATGAACGGGACTGCATTGAATTCTTTTGCAGCCAATATCTCCTCAGGTGGCTTATGAAGAAACACTCCATCCAAAACTAAGGGTAGAAATGAGATTTCCTGAAGGAAGAGGAAAAAAAAAAGATCAAATTAGTTGTTAATAGTATTTCCAATTTTTTCCTTCAAATCATGTAAATGTCCTCATTAAATGTGCTAAGTGCAAAAAAGGGCTTTAAGAAATTCAAGTGTCTACAGCCACTGTAACATAAATTTAGTTTGGCACAGGAGTATAAAATGCAGGCCTGGCTGGTCAAGGCATAGAGGAATGTAGTGGGTTCCTGACTCTGTGCTGTTCTGACATTAAAGGACAGGGATGCTCAGACCTTGCTCACCACTTCACAGGTGCTGTGACACTGCCAAACTTCCAGAAAGAACTGACGTGTGAAATTACTTCAACATTTAGGAAGTATTTTGACAAAAGATAAGCAAAATCAGCTTTGGAACAGACCATCAATGAACTCTGATCAGAGGCTGAGCTAAAGCTTTGCACGTGAGCCATTAAAAAGCTCTGTTGCCATGAAGTCTCACCTACCTTGCTGTTAAGGACTATGTGCTCTGCTTCCTGCTTCCTCAAGCAGTTCAGCAGAGAGAGGGAGCTGCTTGTCTCACACTTGAAAATGCTGGCAATTTTCTGAAAATTATCAACAAAGATAAGCACTGTTATAAAATCATTATACATGCTGCTGTTAAGAGCTTGTTAGTGGAAGATTTAAGTGTGCTTGATAGATCTTTGAGTATTTTATTTTACTAGAAATGCTACAGTTTGATAATAAAGTGAAATCATTCTGGTGTACTTCTTTCTTGCTGTATTTCCATTCACTGTTTTTTCAGACTTTGCTGTAGAGATAATACAAGCTTGTAGCATAGACCAAATAAGGAAAGAAAATTCAGAAACATTTACATTATTGTTGTCTGCCATTACAGGAAAAGATATTAAAAGGCACTTATAGAAAGTGATTTTATTTTAAGTTCGGGGGTTTTTTGTTGTTTTATATGTAATTAATTTACTTCTGATAAAGGCCCTCCCTAAAAGACTGTAGGTCAATAAAAAACTGACTTCTTCTGGATTCTTGTCAAACTTTCCATAATAAATGCCACAGTTACTGTATCAAGTACAGTGGGTATAGAAATGGACATTTGCCTAGCTTGGCATGTGTGTGACTGAAATGCCTTTGTCAGCCCACAGCTGTTACAATCATACAGCTGTCCAATCTATTTCTAACACCAAACAGACCGAAATTCAACAGGCGTGCTGCAACAATAAACTGGATCAATTTTGTTACACAGTATACAACGACATTTCCCCCTTTTCTCTTTTAAACAAATTATCACATAGAAGTGTCCTTTAGATATCCATATATATCCTTTATATAGCCTATATAGATATTTAGTATCTTTCTATCCATAGAAAAAAGCTTATTTTAGGCTACAAAGACTTTGCAAAAAAATGAGCTTACCTCAAGATCTGTGGAAAGATGTAAGCCTTTACTGGGGGGAATTATAATTCCACTCTCTGATATTGCTTTATGAAAGAGACCCTTAGATAAAGGAGATAACACCTGCCAAGAAGGGAAGAACAAAAAGTATTTATTCTACATTAACATCCTTACCTTACAACTTTATGCTAGTTATAGTCTATTAAGTCCTGGATTCAGTTGGTAGTTATACATCTTTATTTGCTAAATCTCCAGATTTAGTGAATCTCCCAATGTGCTGTTAAACTTACTGTCAAAAACCAGATTAAGCGTGATTTGTAACATTAATTGAGCTTTTGAAGATTTTTATTTTTAAGTACTATATACCTACATGTGCAAAAACAGAGCAAGATCCCGCAGATATCCCAAAGAGGGTGACAGAAGCCGGGTCTCCACCAAAGTGCTCAATATTTCCTTGCACCCACCGAAGGGCAGCGACTTGGTCCAGGTACGCCCAGTTCCCACGGGCGTGCTCGTCACCGGTGCTGGAAGGAAAGCAGCAGAGCCACTCCTCAGTGACAGCGACAGCAGCACAGCAGAGGCCATCCCAGCTCTCTGTGCTTGCTGCAAAGTGACCCACAGCCCCTCAGGGCACACCTCAGCCCCTGACTCCCTCCGTTCCCTGCTCAGGTAGATCCCTGGCCTTTACTCTGCCTGAGTTTTTGCTTTACACAGCAGAGGATGGAAGCAAAGGCCAGAACAAACATCCTCTCCAGCACCAAACAAGCCCAGCTATGATCTGATAGCAGGCTGCAATCACCATGCAGATGGAATGTACAGACATTTCTGGGTGTTCTGAAGTCCTGAGGTCAGTGAATTACGTACATTTAAACCACTCTAACAGTGGGAAGCTGATATAGAAGTTCAGCACATTTGGCAAACAGAACTACCCATGCTTTAAACATGACAGCAAGTACTTTTTATCAAGTGAAATAGGTGTTCTTACTTGAAGTATCCAAGGAGTCCCAGTCTGTACTGAATTAATACCACCACAACATTCTCGTAGGCTGACAGTGCAGAGCCATCATACCGAGCAGCACCACCAAATATAAAATTGCCTCCATGGATCCACACCATTACCTTGGAAACAAAAGGGTGAGACACACCTTTATGCACTGGTTTGCAGATTTCACTTGAAAAAAGAAAACAACATCAGAGAATTAGGAATACCAAATCACCGAAGCATGATGGCTGCTGAATTTCAGATTGGTGGTCTTGGAATTTACATGCTAGTATTATTTCTGCTTGTGCAGCATCACATTTTCAAAAGCAGTTAAGTCTCTTAGGAGAAATCATTACTTGCAAGCTTTATAAAATACTTGTTCAGTGGTTTACATACAGGTAACTTGTCCTTCTTGCTTGAGCCAGCAGGGCTGTAAACACTGAGATACAAACAGTCCTCAGAAGTTTGGAATGCAATGTGCTTTTCTTTAAAGTTTTTTTCAGCTGTTTTCAACAGGGACAAATCTTGAGGACAGCTTCACAAAAACAAACAAAAACAAACAATAAAGCACAATTATTAGTACTAAACCTGTAACAGCATCAAGTTAACAATGGTAGAGAAGACTTCTTTTACCCCAGCTGAATCCCCACAGGGTGCTTGACTTTTATCTTATCTATAATCAGCGAGAGGTGCAGCCTGTAAAAGCACCTGTGCTAGAAACACTGGCAGTGTATCCACCACCAACTATCAGCTCCTAGCAGAAGCAGGCCTGTGCACCCCAACAAACACAACTCTGCCCAGCACGGGCAGGTTCTGACCACAAATGAACAGCTCTCACAGTGGTGGGTAAGAGGTTGCATCTCTCACTCCAGTCCAGGGTTCAGGTGGTTCAGGTGGAGAAAACCTCAAGGATCCAAGAGGGGCTTTTGCAAAAGGAATTCCAAGGAAAACATTTACAAGCTTGTCTGTCCCCTTCACATTTGTCTGTGTTCCTTTGAGCCGTCCGAGTGCAATAGTCACTTCTGGCTGAGCACTGCTCTGTCCTAAATAACACAAAAGATAAAAAAAAATTAAATTGAATTGCAATTAAATGAAATTAATTTAAATTGCATATATGCATTATAATTCATAATTATCACACAGACTTTTCCGTTAAGTACTTTTAACTGACTGTTTAATTTAGAACATTTCAGATTATTCCTTTCAATTTTGTTCAGTCTTCATTTTGCTTTGGTGGGGTGACACACCCTCCTGCCAGTGTCACCTGGAGCCAGGTAGGGCAGGATTTTGTCACCGTGCAAGAGCAAATTTCAGAGCAAACAGCAAAACCATTAACATTTTTAAATTTATCATTCAACAAGATCCTAAAAATATTTTGTTTAGAGAATTCAGAAATGTTGCTGCTTTCTACCTTTGTTTTAAAAAAGACAGAAAGCTTTACATTCATTCAATCATCTCAAAACCAGTTTCATCTCACAAAACCAGTAATTTTTGCATCCTGAAGGCATTTTTGCAGATTGGTAATCACAGCAGAAGAGATTTACTGCCCTTGTAAAAGTCACTGGAACTTGGTGCAGTGGCTTCCCCAGCAGCAAGAACAGCAGCAGCTCGCGGGGCTCACCTTCTGCCCCGCACACGAGGAACGCCACCAGACAAAACACGGCGCAAAGCGACGCGATGGGGCTCGCAGGAGACATTTTCAGCCCCGGTCGGGCTCCCGGGACTCTCTCCGCTTTTATGCGGAACAGAAGAGGACAAAGGTCCCGGCGAGGGCAGCCGGGACACGGAGCGCGGGACAGGGAGCGCGAGCTGCAGCCAGCGCTGCGGAGCGCCAGGGGCAGACGGGAGCCTGACACAGCCCCTGGTTATCGACACAGCCCCTGGTTATCGATATAGCCCCTGGTTATCGATACAGCCCCTGGTTATCGATATAGCCCCTGGTTATCGATACAGCTCCTGATTATCGATACAGCCCCGAGAGCCGACACAGCCCCTGATTATCGATACAGCCCCTGGTTATCGATATAGCCCCTGGTTATCGATACAGCCCCTGGTTATCGATACAGCCCCGAGAGCCGAAACTGCCCCTGATTATTGATACGGCCCCGATCACTGATACAGCCCCTGATCATCGATACAGCCCATGATTACCGATACAGCCCCGATCACCGACACGGCCCCGGCAAGGAGTGAGTGCCTGGCCCGGGCCGGCAGTGCCCAGCGCCACCGGCAGAGAAAACACGGCAAGTCTGAACAGACTGCAGCGCTTAAATACCGTAAAGTTCTTTAACACCCGCTTAAAACAACAAAAATATCAGCAAAACACCACGACAAGCAAAACAAAGCAACAAAAACCCCTAACCCGCCTCCCCCCGCCAACAACGGGGACTAGATTACAAATAACTAGAAAGTAACAATAAGCAAAGAAGAAAACCAAATCAAAATACTTAATTCTTGCCTTAATCCTCTTTTAGAGGGATGTATGAAGCCAAAGCACGTCATCGCTACACTCTACCACTCCGGTTTAAATTTGTCTGGGGTTCTTTTGTTTGACTTTTCAAAGCAGGGAAGAGGCGAGGTAAACAATTGCATCGGAGCATCCCTGGCAGCGCCGGGCCCAGCGCGGGCGGACACTGCGCCGCCGACTCCACTCGCTGCCAGCCGGGCGCTGCGGCCGATGCGGGCAAGCCGGGGAAGCCCGACAGGGCCCGGGCTGCAAACGAGGAGCCGGGCCCGCCCCGGGCCTTTAGAATAGTTACCATTTCAATAACGATCTAAACAATATAGTTTATACTCTAGTATGTATATTTAATATGAGGTTTATATACTAATAGTTAATGGTGTTTAACCGCATTCAGTGTATGTTTAAGCGCAGCACTGCCGGGTGTCGGTGAGCGCGCCCTGCCCGGCTCGGGGGTTCGGGTGTGAGCGGCTGTGTCCCCGCAGGTGAACGATGCCGAGAGCACGGTGTCGGTGGAGTTCACCCCCACCATCCCGCACTGCAGCATGGCCACCCTCATCGGCCTCTCCATCAAGGTCAAGCTGCTCCGCTCTCTGCCCGAGAGGTTCAAGGTGGGGATCAGAGCAAAAGTGGGGGGTTGTGTTTGGAAAAATTAAAAAAAAAAAGAGCTAATGAGCTTGCAGTGGAAAATACCTAGAGCTTTTTTCATTTTTTTGGTGTGAGGGACAGTGCAGGAGGCAGAGGGCGGTGGGTGAAATACCAGCGCACGGTTCTGGGGGTGGTTGTGGTTCTGGGGCTGTTGTCATGGGCCAGGGGGTTCTGAGGGGAGTCCCTGCACTGCTCTGTGGCACGGCAGGAGAGCAGCTCTCACCCTTGTCTGGAGCAGGCTTAAGCACCTGCAAACGCAGAACACTCTGCAATTTTAGACTTCTGTTTTATTCTGTTATATGGAGTAACTGACAGTGGCAAGAATGTCCTTTCTCCCTTCTCTTTGTTACTACCTTATTTTTGTTAGTTTGAACTTAATCTGCCAGTGTTTGTTGAACTCATCCCCTGTTTCTTTTGTTTCAGCTGGATGTTCATATAACGCCAGGAACACATGCCTCTGAGCACGCAGGTAAGGCCTTTAGTCCTCTCTTGTGTGGTCTTCATATTTGTTTTGATCTTGGAAAATTAGCGAGGAGGGAGATTCCCACAGCTGCAGAGCAGCTGGGACTTTGTGTGTGTCAGACTGTGGGGGGAGTTCCACAGCAGGAGCACGCAGTGTCACTTAGATTGCACTTAGATATATCTATATATATATATCTATATATATGTATATAACAGAGTAATAACTCTTCAGGCATCTCGGGCAGCCTGTGCTCTCGGCAAGGGGCAGTGTATATAACAGAGTAATAACTCTTCAGGCATCTCGGGCAGCCTGTGCTCTCGGCAGTCACTGGTGATTTCCCCGAGCACTGGGCAGAGGGAGGAGCCGGGGATTTCTCGTGTCAGCCCTGTGCAGCAGCTGCTGCAGGGCTGCTGTGCCGGGCTCTGCGCAGGGACAGCAGCCCCGGTGCCCTGGGCACCCCACCCTGCAGCGGGGCTGGTGAGCTCAGCCTGAGCACAGTGCTGCTGCCCTGATGGCTTCCTGTGGGTTTGTGCTGCAGTCAACAAACAGCTCGCTGATAAGGAACGTGTGGCAGCTGCTTTGGAAAACTCTCACCTGCTGGAAGTGGTGAATCAGTGTTTGTCTGCTCGGTCGTGATTGCCTGGTGAGGAAATCATTGGTGTTCTGATCTACTGAACTAATTTTGTATATAAGTGGTGGTGTTACAACTTGCATAAAACTGTGAGCAAAATAAAATCACTTAAATTCTCTTGAGGAAATGTTTCTTTGCTTTTTAAAAAAATACTGTGTGGGGAGTCAGCTTACAGACAGATACAAAAACATAATAAAAATTGGCTTTTTGATTATATGAGTCATTGCATAGGTACAATTTTCCATTAAAAATATTTTTTCAACCTGTTTTTAACTGGTTTCTCACTTCTAAAAATAAGCTGTAAGCTTCATTTTAGAAGTGCCTTTTGCACACTGGACTTCACAAGTACACCAGCGTAACTTTTAGTTAAAATCTTTACATTCCTGTGACAGTTTCAGACTGTTAATACAGTTTTGCTTTCAGACATCACAAGTTGTACAAGCTGGTGTGTGCAGAGCTGGAGGACATTTAGCAGTAAGTGTCCACACTTCCAAATCACGTCTGGTTTTAATTATCTTAGCTTAAAGCCAAATATGGAGGTCTCTTTAAACCTGTGTAAAGCATGATTTATTTTTAATTACTACTTAATTGTGGTAGGAAATACAGTATCTTTGAAGGAGGTTTTATTTGTTCACCTGCAATACAGGAGTATTGCATGTATACCAGTTATATTGCATATACCAGTTCTCAATATGCACAGCCCAGCGGGCTCTGCTGAAGGACTGTCCTGGCAGTGTTTGACAGCTAAAGGACAGGTTTTGCTCTAAATGCCTTGAGATTTAATGCTAAAACCCAGCCTATGCTTCTGGTTTGGGAACAGGCATTCACTAAACTGTTGTCTTTGGGAGACTTTGGCAATAGAAGAACTCATTAAGAATTAATTTGAATTTTTGTGAAGGATGTTTCTAGTCCTGGACCACATGGAAAAATAACAACCTGCTGAGAACTCCTGCTAGGTATGTTGGTACTGTACCCATTACAGTGTTGCCTTCTTTGCCATCAGTCATCTGGCAAATAAGAAATACTCCTTCTAGAAATGTAGGCTGTGCTCACCAGTTTGATGGCAGTGCTTTGTGCTCCAGCAGCATTTTCCCTGGGCGGGTCTCAGATGCTGTGTGAAAAGGGTGAAGCTTATGGACATTGTGCAAAGCTCAGCCTGGCAGTCCAGTCCAGTGCTCCAAGTGTGACGTCCAAAGTCACACAGGGAGGAACAAAGCCAGACCTTGGCAGGTCAGAGCTGAGCCTCCCTCTGCACAGGGCTGCAAAAAGGCAACTGCAGCAGCTCAGCCTGCTCATGTGGCTCAGCAGCCTTTGAATGGGCAGCACTGCTGGGATGTATGAATGAAACTGCAAATAAGGACAGTATTTATGCAATATTAATGTTGGGCAAGGAACAGAATGACCCAGCTTTGCTCTGCCTCTCTTGTTGAATCACTGAGCTGATTAGTTCTGACATTGCCAGCATTTGCAGCACAGATGAAACTCCAGCCATGGTGATGCATGCAGGCAGCTCCTGGGCACCACACTTGGGTGGTTGGATTTTGTTTTCTGGTTTTTGGTGGCTTTTTAAAAAGCAAATAAATTTTGTCCCCAGATTTGGGAGAAGAAAGAAATACAAGTATGTGCCAGGGGGAAAACGGGAGGATGACTAAGCTGCCAACAGATTGCTTCAACCTGCACTCCAAACAGAGAAGGGGTCAGTAATGGCTTTGCTGAAGCTCTCTGCTTGGCTTTCACCACTACATAATGCTAGTGTTAAATAATTTATTGGGATGTTGGCACTTGCCTCGTGAAGCACACTGTGCACAGCAGCCCTGGGGAGGCACTTTGGACCATTTGCCTTCTCAGAGAAGCAACAGAAGGTGTTTGATGGCTCACATTTATAGTTGACTTTTCAGTAAGAGGGATCTGCAAAAGGTTTTCAAAGCAGAGGTCTGACTTCTGCTATTTAGGGATGGAGAATCTGGTTACTTTAGATCTGGTGTGTTTGCTTAAGTGATGTGGGTGCTGTATTCATCACAGAACCAGCCACAGTGGCTTTGCTGAAGGCCCCAGGCCCTCCTGTCCAGGCTCCTTCAGCTCTGTACTTGCTGATCATGTACCACCAGTTCTGGTGGAAACCTTCCATCCTGCTTTTGAAGATCATTAGCTGGTTCCTGTTGTGTGGAGACAAAGTGAGAGAAGAAAACAGTAATTTGTTAGAAATATTTCTTTTCAGATGTTTATTATTCCAAAACTCCACCCCTAAATTTAGCCTCTGGAATGCTTTGTAATAGGACATATTCCATGAGAAGCTATGACCCTTTGGAGCAGCTGTGTTGAATACAAACAGCCTCATTCAAGTCCAGGAAAAATGCCAGGAGAAGACATCTGCTTTGCACTCCTGAGCTCTGGGCAGAGACTTCCAGCGGTGGCTGGATGGCATTCCCCATTCCCAGTGTGCAGGCAGGAGCTGCCAGGGCAGCTGGATGGTATTCCTCAATCAGGGCATGCTCCCAGGACAGCTGGATGGCATTCCCCTCTCCTGGTGTGCTCCCAGGATAGCTGGATGGCATTCCCCTCTCCCTGTGTGCTCCCAGGGCAGCTGGATGGCATTCCCCACTCCCAGTGTGCTCCCAGGACAGCTGGATGGCATTCCCCACTCCCGGTGTGCTCCCAGGACAGCTGGATGGCATTCCCCACTCCTGGTGTGCTCCCAGGATAGCTGGATGGCATTCCCCTCTCCCTGTGTGCTCCCAGGGCAGCTGGATGGCATTCCCAGTGTGCTCCCAGGGCAGCTGGATGGCATTCCCCACTCCCAGTGTGCTCCCAGGACAGCTGGATGGCATTCCCCTCTCCCGGTGTGCTCCCAGGGCAGCTGTCTGTGCTGTCCCTGCTCTGGAGTGTGTTTGAGCCCGCAGGGGGAGGCAGCCCCTCGGGTGGGGCAGGCTCCCCCACTGCTGCCCCGTGTCCCTGCAGCCCCTGCAGTGTCTGAGCCTGCTGCAGCCCCGTGCAGCCCCGTGCAGCAGCGGCAGGGGAGCAGCTCAGCAGCTTTCTGTGCAAAGCTGCAGCTGAACTGTCCGTGGAACAGCTTCAGCCTTGTGTGGCGTTATTGTTTGTGGCCCCGGGGTGGAGCAGGGTGTGCCACACGCTGGAAATGGGAATTAATAAAAGCTATTTCAGTATTCTGGCCGCGCTCAAGAGTGATGTGTCTGCGTCAATAGAGGGCTTTGGTAAAGATCTCTCTCTGGAGCTTTGATTTATAAACTCTGTGTTTTACAGGGTTTTTTATAGCTGTTAAAATCATTTCCCTTTGGCTTGTCAAGCAGAGAATTAGACCACTTTGCCTTCCTTTACCAAATGTGCTCTTTGGCATAAATACAGACTGAAGAAGTGGCAGAGTCAACGTTTTTCCGTAGGCAAAAGGAAAGTTTGTAGTAAAAATCTCTCTGATGTTACTAAGTAACAGCAAAGAGAATCAAAGTAGGGAAAGTTGAGGTGTGTTTGAGTTTGCTGGTCTCACAGCCATTCGCCAGCAACATTTAATAGCGCATAAAATTTTCATTCCACAAAATGCTAAAAATACAGGGCATTTTTACAACATGCACAAATAGCAGAGAGCCCTCATTTTGTCCAACACACTTCAGTGGCTGCAGAAGACATTCTGTCACACTCTGAGACCTTTTTACCTATGTCTTATTATCAACTCATACATTTATTATGTCCTACCTCTAAAGAGCTTTTGCATCCTGCCAGACACAGGTTATCTCCAGTCCTTAACTTTTCTTTTGCGGCTCTAAGGAACAGCACTGTCTGCAGTGATGAAGACGTCCTGGTTCTTAGGATGGATGAAGCCCTGCTCCCCCAGTCTCATTCCACCACTGCTCAGGTCTCTCACTGCAGCACTTGCACCCTTCATTCAGCAAGGTCCTGAACAGGAGAACAGGCTCTGAACAGAGACAGGCTCTGCTTCCTGCTGTGCCTCAGCTTCCAGAGCAGCACAGGAGGGAAAGAACAGGCCAGAAGTTAATTTCCACTAAATCTGTGGGAAAAAATATGATCTGGGAATAAGGAGCAGCTGCTGCCAGGGACCTTGGGAAGAGAGGGAGAGGTGGCAGGGATGTGCCCCAGCTCCCTGTGCTGCCCCTGCCCTCCCACGGGGCTCTGTCCTTGCGAAAAGCGAGGTGCCACCACCTCGTGCTGAGCAGCTCCCTGCCCTCTGCCCTCCTCCTCCTGAGTGAGCCTGGCCCACCCCGGTGCCCTGTGCTGCTGCAGGGCATTGCTGCCCGCTGCGGGTGGCTCACAGCCAGCAGGAGGATCAGCACAGCCCCGATAACCCCCATAACCCCATAACCCCGTGTTTTAGGCTGACAAAGAGCCCGCAGGCCAGCTGGAAGTGCAGTGGTTTGGGCACAGCTGTGTCCCTGCTGAGCTGAGCAGGACCTAAGCTGCCAGCGAGGCATCCCTGCCACCCCTCTGAGCTGACCCCCCAGCATTTTGGGGTAACTTGGTTTGTTATAGCACTTTTTCCCCCTAATCTACCCAAATTGGCTCCATCTGCGTTCTCATCAGATGTGCCACACGCTGCTTTGACTGAAATACCCTCAGGAGGTCACCAGGAGCTTGCTTAACCCTTAAAGCTTGATTTCCCCACTTTGCTTATGGGAGAGATGGCACATGCTCTGCCTGAGGATGATGAAGGTGTCTAAGCAGCAAAATACTTTTTATTTCCCCTGCAAAGGGGGAAATAAGTCATCCACGTAATCTGAAATGATTGCAGAGAAAAACAATCAATGCCAATAGATTCCATTCTTTTTCCCTAACAGTTTGAATACAACAAAACTAGTTTTTATTGCTGAAAATCAGAAAATGGTTTCACTAACACTACAGCCAACTTAAAAAAAAAAAAACAACAACAAAAAAACCCCCAAAAGCAACCAAGCAATTTCTTTTAAGGCAGAAAGAAGAGAATTAGGACTGAGTCACATAAACTGTTTCTCTTCAAATTTGTACTGACTTATTTTCATAACAACACATTTATGCATTGGGTTTTTTGAAACATAAGTCAACATTGTAAAGAGCCTGTCAAATTCTTTAGTAATGCTTCTTACTAATGACAAAATTGACTAGGTGCCTGAAACAGGAGCTGTTGTTGAAAACATTTCTTCCCCTTTCCACTTACCGTTTTAGGTCTGATCCTGAAAATTTAAGACCTTTAACTGAGGTCATACTCTGGATTATATTTTTAGCATAGAAGTGATGAAGTTTTGTCACATTTATCTTTGTTGGTAAGGACAATATTGGGCCATTCCTAGTAAACCAAGAGAGTGAATTTGTTTTTTCAAACATTGTATCAACTTTAATTTCAGCCATACCTGCCTCCCTTTAAGTGCACGTGTCCTTTGGGTGCACACAGTTCAGTTCACCTGTAGTTTAAGCACTGGGCTGCACAGGAGAAGTCCCTGTGCAGTTACCAAGTCACACAATTCGCTGGTTCTCTGCATTTTGTGGCTGAATAAATAAACACTGCAGCTTAGATGCCGATTCTGTACACATCAGGTAACGCATCATATTGGATTAGCTCTTGCAATATATTCTGCTAATCCTTAAAACTGCAGGAATTTTGCTGGGAGCGTTATGAAGCCGGTGCCCCTTTATCTGACATTCTGCTGCCCTGCGGGCTTCAGCCGCTCAGTCCCGCTCGAGCCTTTCTTTCCCTGCTCCAGAGGAATTGTGTTTTCCCTGCGGCTGGCGTGGCTCCCTGGCAAGCCCTGCTCCGACAGGACGGGCGGGACTCAAACCGCGCCTCGGTCCAGCCGGGAGGAACGAAACCAGCCCACAGAGCGGGCTCTGGGATACACAAATAACACAAGATGCCCGGGAGAGGAGGGCTGTGGGCTGTGGTGTGACCGCCCCACCAGCCGCAGGCAGCAGGAGGAGCGCCCGGGATGGGGTCTGGGCCAGCCGCAAACCCCGCTCGGCACCGCACAGCGAACAGCCGGCCAGCCGAGGGCAGGGAGTGTGGGAATGGGGGCCGGGAAACGGGAACGGGGAAACGGGAACGGGGGTGGGGAAATGGGGACGGGGAAACGGGGAAATGGGGACGGGGAAACGGGGAAATGGGGACGGGGAAACGGGGAAATGGGGACGGGGAAACGGGGAAATGGGGACGGGGAAACGGGGAAATGGGGACGGGGAAACGGGGAAATGGGGACGGGGAAACGGGGAAATGGGGACGGGGAAACGGGGAAATGGGGACGGGGAAACGGGGAAATGGGGACGGGGAAACGGGGAAATGGGGACGGGGAAACGGGGAAATGGGGACGGGGAAACGGGGAAATGGGGACGGGGAAACGGGGAAATGGGGACGGGGAAACGGGGAAATGGGGACGGGGAAACGGGGAAATGGGGACGGGGAAACGGGGAAATGGGGACGGGGAAACGGGGAAATGGGGACGGGGAAACGGGGAAATGGGGACGGGGAAACGGGGAAATGGGGACGGGGAAACGGGGAAATGGGGACGGGGAAATGGAGGATGGGGAAATGGGGCGGGGATGGGGGGGAAATGGGGATGGGGAAATGGGGGCAGGGATGGGGAAATGGGAACGGGGATGAGGAAATGGGGGCGGGGATGGGATGGGGAAATGGGGATGGGGAGATGGGGAGATGGGGAAATGGGGACGGGCATGTGGAAATGGGGATGGTCCCCGGGCAGGCCGGTCCGCGGCAGGTGGAGAACAAGGAATATGGGGAAATGGGTCGGGGATGGGGAAATGAGGACGGGCATGGGGAAATGAGGACGGGGATGGCCCCGGGCCGGTCCCCGGCAGGTGGAGCTGCGCTCCCGGCCGGAGCCGCAGGCCGGGCAGCGGCAGCGGGAGCGGGTCCGGCCCGGCCCCGCGGCTCCTGCGGGGCACGGAGCGCCCCGGGGCACAGACACTGCCCGGGCACTCTGCCGGCCCCCTTGGCATCCCCTCACCCCGCGCTCCAAGGCATGATCCTGCTGGATTATATCGGTTTTTCCGCTTGCACTTGACCAAACCCCTTCACGAGAAAAAAAATCAGTGTACGACGTCCACAGCAGCTCTGCCCCTACATGTAGTGATGGACTGTTCTTACAACAGGATGTCTTTTCCATTCATAAAACCTTTTTTTTTTTTAAGCTGACACAGTTTCAGCTGAACTGAGATACAATTCATTTCAGCTGACTTGGTAATTATTGAAGCATTCCATTTTAATCTGGGTGATGGTTAATGAAATCTGCCATAAAATCGTTTGTGGCTTTAGTCTTTGTAGAAAAACCTCTCAAATATGTAATAGATATGGAGACACAAATAGGAACTCTATAGAATGCATTGTTATTTCCTGTCACAGCTAATCAAGGGAAGCCTATACATTGACATGGCTTGATGGTGCCAGGAAGACAGACTCATTTCTCCAATGAACCATTTTCTTCTTATATGGCAAAAAAGCACTGCATCTGTATGAGATCACCTAGAAAAATCCTGCTTCCTGAAAAATACTATACTCTTTTTTGTTGCCTAGCTACGTGCTGCTGTTACCTTAGAAGGCTATAGATTCATCTGAATGATTCTGTGTGCTTGAACAGAGCAGTGATGAAAATTTATAACCCTTGTAAAGATATGAAAGAAAGGGCTGAGTGTGAAAGAAAGGCTTTGCAGCAAAGCAATTTACTGTGTATGTCATATTCTTTCATGACATTAATTATTGAATAAAGACCATTTCACCCCACGGCCCGGGGTACATGAGCAGGCAGAGACTGACTGACACATGATGTTTTTAATGTGAGAGTCTGATGCCAAGGCAACATTTGCCTGGTTCATGTTAATTACTGCTGTGAGTAAGTGTAGAGGAGGGAAAAGAATGTTGAGGCCTGATTCTGATCTCATTTCCAAAACTGTGGCATGGAAAAATGCCATGAAAAGCAACCAATGTGCTGAATTCCATTAGCACCAGAGAATAGGATGATCACTGAGTCTTTCCCTGAATATAAGTAGCTTTGATGACTTGGGAAATGAAGTGCCTGAAGCCCAAAGGTTTACATTGTAATGTGCCTGTCAAAAAAACCCTCTGACTGGAAACGCTTCATGCCTGAGACTTGCTGAGTTGGGAGCTGAGCAATCACTCCCTGTCACTTTCCCAGTGATTGGCAGCTCAGGATGCCCGGGTGAGCTGAGCTGAGCTGAGCTGAGCTGAGGTGAGGTGAAAGCCCCACTGAAGGCTCCAGTATGCTGCTGTATCCCATCAAAAAAACCCAAACAAAATTAAATGTAACAGCAATTTTAATTAAGTAGCTTAATATATATGAAATTGAATACACTTGAAATATTGACAATATAATTTGGTTAAAATAAGGAATAATTTGGTTCTGATAATAGCGCATAAGCAAAAATAACCACGTGGGGTACGGAGGGCAGGGCTTTTGGACCCCTGTCACCTCATGTACAAACTTGTCAAGCCAAAATTCCTCTTTTTATACTGTACATCATCACCATCTCCCCCATTTTCGATTCGTCACACTTGTATCACCGCCCTCATCATCACCTTTACCACGCATGCTCCACCACTCTTTTAGGGGGCCATGCCACTCTTTGGGGTCATCTCTGACGAAGGCCTCTCCTCTTCCTCAGTGTCCTTTGATTCACCTTTTGGATTACAAATGCACACCAAGCTGCTACAGTATAAGCCACAGGGGGCCATGCCACTCTTTGGGGTCGTCTCTGATGAAGACCTCTCCTCTTCCTCAGTGTCCTTTGATTCACCTTTTGGATTACAAATGCACACCAAACTGCTACAGTATAAGCCAATATTGTGTTCTAACATTAAAGCAATAAATCTCATATAATTAGCATTTTCCTGGTGTCCAACCAAATTCTCCTCTCTTCCAACTAAATTTAGTCATAGTTATCTCTTGCTTCTTCCTGTTCTGAACATCTGCAGGAGATGTTCAGAACCTTTCTTTCTTGGCATTACACCTTTAACTGTTTTATTATTTCCAAATATTAATTGCTATATCAGTATTGATTATTGTTTCAATTTTGTCAGCACAAATCACACCTATTTACTACACTGATATTCCCTAAAAGTGGGGGTTTCCCTCTGGGAAGAGGAACAGGGAAATAAAGTGATTTCTTACCTGCTTCACTGCAACTGGTTTGGGTGCAGGATGTCCTTGATCCCCACCATGATTTTGCAGTTTTGTCTCTAGGACTGACAGACTTCTAGCACAGGAGTTTTGGTTCAGATTTATCCAGTTAGAGCTGGCTTTCAAATGAAGATCTGCATTTGCTTTCACACGATGATATTTTTCAAGTCTACTGCCCATAAGCCCTTTTATATAACACACTTCACACCATTCTCTTACCTCAGTCTAGGCTCGTGCTTGCTCTCTGCATTTAATCATGAGCCTAAACACTGACCATTTTATATTTTTTGAGAGAATGGTGGATAATGAAGCATATTATGATTATATTAATTACATAATTTCTCATTAATAGAATCAGAAAGAAATTTGAAAATTTAAAATGCAAAAAAATAAAAAAGACAATTCTTTTCATTCTAGTGTAACTCTACAATTAGAGTTGTAAAGGTTTTTACCAGAATGTCTTGTACAGCAGCAGAGGCAAAGCAGGAAATGTGGAAATGTGACATTCAAAAGTAGCAGAGATTCCTTTTACTGCTGTGATGCAAATATGGAATTTGCCAAACTCAGCACATTCCAACTGGACAAATTCCGAGTTTTTCCTGGAAGAAATGATAATATCTCTCACATCCAAATTCCCACACACTTTCCATGGGTGGATTCCACCCACCACAGGAAGACACCATAAATTCTGGACTGGCTTATAAAGAAGTACAAAGCTTTTCCAATTCAGATTCCTAAGTCTCCCCTGTGCCTGTAATTTTTTGTCCCTGTTTCAAGGTTTCATTTCTTGAAATGTAAGGAAAATGGAGTTTCCCCTCAAGGGGGACAAGAACAAGCTTTGTCACCCAAAGCAGATGGGCAGCTCTGTTTGCTTCTGTCCCCACAGGTCCCACCAGGAGCCTCATGTCACGTGCAGGGATTCTCAACCTTGCAAAGGCACGTTTGGACACAGAAATGAAGGCATTTGTGTAAAAAAAGATACATTGAACATTCCTTGTCCCTTTTTTCTTATCTGGTACACAGAAGAGGGCAGCACAGCTGAAGTTTCACTTTATATTGCCATGAACACTCTAAGCTGTGTTTCTGCCCAGTGTCCTTTCTCAGCAAAGCATCCACGTGGCTCTGAGTGCTGGAAGCCTCTTGGGTGTTTCCTCTGAGGATCACAGGGCTGCTCCTCTTACAGGTTTGCAATCCAGGGAGACTTTTCCTTCTCCACCTGTCATTTTCATGGAAATATCTACATTATGACAACTTTATCCAGATTTTCAGAGCTGTTAACAGGAAGTTTTTGAAGACTCTGTCCTGCAGGTGTATGGACAAATGTGTTCTGTGGGTTAGCAAGGGTGACTTCAGGCTGTTTTCTACCCAATGTCCTACCTACTAAATACTTAGCTCCTCAATAAAATAGAAGTAGGTCTGCAAAAATGTTACTCAGTGCTCAGTTGACAGTGTAAACAGATGCTAGGAATTCTTGGGATTAACAAAGAAAGCAGAAAGCCTGATTATCTACAGTGAAAGTCCATGGGAACACGTAGTTTGAATAATCCATGTTTCTAATATGTACTTTCTGTCCCCTAATATCTAAAAAGATGCATTAGTTAAGATAAAGAAAGGCAAGTAGGGATTCGTGTTTATACACGGAGTGAGGAACTCCAGGTTCCTAAGCCACAAGAGAAAACTGCTGCAGACAGCTATGAAACCACTGCACGTGTGAAGAGACACGAGGGAAATCCTATTTTCTTCTTCACCTCACAGTAAATGGGGGTGGCACAGGGTATTGCAATCTATGTGTGTTAAAAAACAATTAGAAAAATATGCAGAAAAATCCTCCATCTCCACAGAGCCTCTGGTGGTTTTGTGTGCGGAGTTTTAATGGTGTTTATCATGTACTTATTGTCCATTCTTCTTTAGATATCTGCCACAGACAGCTGCTGCAAACTGGCTGTAAGTTGAGTCTGACCCAGGATGGCTCCTGTAGTTTGTTATTGTAAATAGACTCATTCCTCTTGCCAGGAGCTATTGCTGGCAAACAGTAAATCTTCCTTTCTCAGCTTGCTTCCTTAGCACTACGTAATTCTTGTAAGACAGACAGCCACTTACTTTGCCCACTCCCTAAACCAACTGTCTGTAAATTCAGAAACCTTTTCATGGTCTCTGAATTCCAGATATTTCTGGTGAAGGGGCTCTGAAATCCCCACCAAGGAGGATACATCATGCAGGAATCGTAAGAGGATATTTAGGATTCCAGTCATGGAGGGATGATGTATGTCACACACATTGGCTGTGACGGGTTTAATTCTGAAAAAGAGGAATTAGGGGTGATTAAAGAAAACAATTATGGAAATGTCTTAGGTCATGCTCTGCTTTTACTCTGCACTTGAAATGCAATAGGGGCAAGCAGCTGACCACATCCAGGACGTGCTGCGAGCCCAGGGATCCCAAGCCCTGCCTCCAGAGCCGGGCAGCAGGAGCTGCTCCGCCCCGGTGAGAAGGAAACCGCAGCTGAAGAACTAAAACAAGTGGGAGTTTGAAGTTAAACTGACACAGAATGCTTTCCCCAGGAATACCCCAACACATATTAGTAGTTTACTAACAGTCTGTGGCAAGGAAGAGCAGGAGCTCCATGGGCAGCATGAAACTGGAGCTGCCCCTTGCGCGAGTGCTTTTTTCCGGAGCCGTGATTCACCTGGTTCTGCTGGTCACCAGCTTATCTAGTCCTGGAAGTTTTGTGGCTTACTCAAAGCAGTGAGAAATTCAGAGCAGCTGAAAGATGAACCACATTTCCAGTTACTCTTGGCCCAAGTTATTTTTTGCACTCCTTTGCAAGAATTTAAGAAGTTCTTTGCTTTACATTATGAGCCATGGACTTGAAATGTGCCTATTTTATCATTCTCTACCTGAAAATGCAAAAACTTCTGCATTCTTTTCAGTGATGTTTAGAACTTCTGGTCCGGAGCTGAGAGGAAGCACAGCAGCCATGAAAGGCTTATTAGTTTTGCATCTATGACAATGGATTTAGTTGGGTTTCTGCTTGCATTTCCCCCTTGGCACTCTGTGTGAGCTTTCTAAGCTGCATCGATTTCTATTGGCTCTAAAGCTCATATTTCTCACATTATTGTTTCAGCCCCAATTCATGGCTACCACTACTCAATCAAAAATGTTACCTGCCATTAAATCCACGAGTAATTATGAGGGAGAGCTTGGTCCCCTGGCCGAAGGGCTGAGCTGCCTTCCCAAGGCAGGGTCAGCGTGGATGTGACATTTGTCACCTTCACAGAGGAGTTTGTGCAGGGCTGGGAGCTCCACCTCTGCTGGTGACTGTAAAGTTCAAAGAGTCCCCTGCTTTTACCCCAGACACTAATTGCCAGAGAATGGAATATAAACAGGCCTCATGTGAAAAGGCCTGATACAAACAGAACCAGTTAGCCCAGGGCTGCTCAGCTCACACTAATCTGTGATTTTAAGGGTGATGGTGAGGAAAACTTGATACCACATTTGCACTATATCCTACTTTTTGTAGGATAAGGAAAAAAAATGTTGTTTTTAATTTCTCTGTACTTCTATCTCTCTTCCTTAGGTTAAAACCCCAACATATTTCATGTGCTGCCTCTATCTCTTCTCCCAGTGGCCTGAGTGTGTCAGTTCTGTAATAAAAATAATAACAAATGCTGCTATTTCTTTCTCAGTCCAGGTATTTGGGAGGTAGCCAGGCTCACGCTTCTGCAGGAGTAATGCTTCATGTAACTTGGCAAGAACAGACCCTTGCAGGTATTCCTACCATTTGTATAGAAATAACTTCACCCACACAGTGGCTGATTAATTAGACTTGAGCAGTGCAGATGAGATGAGAAGTGAGGAGGAGAGAAACCCACAACTTCAGTGCAGAGCCACACTGAGAGCATTGCTGACCCCCAAACCTCACTGCTGCTGATCCAGCCTTTGGACTGTTCAAAATATTCATATTATTCCTAATCAGCTGTGAAAGTGTTCTGATGTAAGACAGCAGCAACCCCAAAAGTAAAAACATTAATTTGATGTAAAAAATATAAATGCTACTAATAATATGGCATTTGACCTTGAACAAACACTGATGAGGAAGAATCACATAAAGTTCATGCAACCCCCAAATGTTTCTTTTTTAACCTGAAAATTCAAAGGGAAGGGTGCTAGGTGTTAGGTTTTACATGCTTGGCTTAGTTAAGTTTAGTTTAACTTAGCTTTTCACTGTAGCCCCTGCAAAGTCTGTGCTTGTCATTTAGACCATGAAATGCCCACTGCACCTACTACAGAATAAAGGAACTCCTTTGGCTTTGTTACCCCAGGAACACATAACTGGAAAAACAGGATCAAACTGCATGTTTTACATTTTCCATGAAATGTACTCAGGCTGAGAGAGTGCACTAGAAATGAACATTGGCACTTCTCAAAAGCCTGAGGAAAAGTGAGAGGGAAAAGAAACAGAGAAAGAATAGAACAGGAAAGAGATAACAGGAAAAAAAAGAAACTGGGTATACTGCAACAGCGAAATGCAAAAAAAAGGCACCTTAAGTGGAAAGTCTATGAAATGAGGAAAATTGAAATCATGCAAAGATGAAATGAAAATGAAAAAAAATGTAATCCCTTTTTAAAGAGAAAAGTAGAAGCTAGAACAATAGAAAATAAGGGGAGAAAAAGCAAGGCATGAAAATCTCTTTTAAATAGAAATAAATTCCAGCTCATGTATCTGTTAGAATCATCGTCACACAGAAGTGGAAATGGAGGGCAGGTGAGAAGGAGATGATCCTAAAGTCCTTCAAAGAAGCTGGAAGATCACCATTTGAAGCCTGTGGACTCATATGCACCTCACTGAAATCAGGAGGTGCCACAGTGATGTATACATGAAAATACAATAATTACCAGCAAACGGGAAAGGTACAGCAATAATTGCCAGCAAACAGAACTGCATACTATGTGAAGAGATGTGTTCTGTTTGTCAAGTGATTAACCTGAATTATCAGCTAATTCCTTCCAGCTTCACAGAATAGCTGGGCCTATGAAGATCACAGGAGGTGACCCAGCTGGTGACCCCCGTGATCCCCCAGGCAGAGGGGAGCAGGGACAGCCTTGGCACCGAGCTGCTCATCCCTCCAGGAACGAGCACAATCCAAGGCCATCTCACTTTCCAGTAAAGGACGCTCCAAGAACCCAGCTCCAGGTCCTGGGCAGGATCCTGTGACCATGGTGGTATTCTGTAACCCAAGTTAATTCATTACTTGTGCTTGGGTGCTGGCAAAATACCCAGTGTTTGCCATGGAGTCCTGAATTTTCTGTATGATTTCTACAGGGTATAATTTTATTTTCAGTCCTTTTTCCTACTGAAACACTGAAGGTTTTTATTTATCTTTTGGACATATGCGTTTCCTGATAGTTTTCCTGCAAATGATCTATCTCACATTTACATCATTAAAATACCCACAATTCTCATCAGCAAAAGGCTTGGGATAAAATGCAGCTTCTTTAAGTTGTGTCAATGAAATTCCCATTTTTAGTGTGTTTCCAGTCCAGTAGTGCTCCATGTGGCACAGAAGTGGCACTCTCTCTTTGGTTCTGTTGCTTCTCATTTTTCTCTTTTTTCAAGCAGAAAAAAAATTAAAAATAGCCCCAGTTCATTTGTTGTCTTACAAAGTGTGACCCTGACACACAGTCAAGGTATGCAACAAAGTCTGGTGCAAAATATATAAAAACTCCCTGAGAATAGTTTCAGGTGACAATGTTAGGCAGGAAAACCCCAAATTTTAAGGAAGCCAGCTGAAGTCCAGCCATATCTAGAAGAGTATTTGCAAAATTAATTGTCTATAAATTCCGAATGAAAACGTGGTTTGGCAGATTCCAGTTTATCCAGCTGAAGCAACCACAGTGTAGTTCCAATGCTACCCATAATTTATTTAACATATGGTTCCAAACGCTAGCCAGAGGTTTCTAACTCAGTTCAGTTAGCTGAAGCACGCACGTTTTGCCACCAAACTCTGTCTGTTTGAACTGACAAGGCTATTTTGGTTGCTGTTTTGTGAGACAGGCAGGGACAACTTGCTACAAGCACTTGGTGATCTTTAACTACCACATTAACACTCCTAACTGCAGCTTATCAGCGAGAAGCGGCCAAAACCACCCCAAAAGTGTGGACTGGAGAATTATAATTGGCTCCTGAAAACAGCAGGATATTCACCCACTTAGCCCCATCCCACAGAGTTTTCTTTCCCTTACTTTATTCCCTACATCTCTAACTTGATTTCCATCACCTCTTGCCTTCTTTAACCTTGTTTCTGCCGCTGATTTGGAAACCTAAAGCTGACACGGATTTGGTGGCAGCCGTTGCTGTCCAGGGTCGCCGGGACTTTCCCGCTCTGCTGGGGCTGTAATCTTTCGGGAGCAGGGCCGGGGCTATTTTGGCCGTGCAGTGTCTGACACGTTTCGGTTGCTAGGTAAACAGCAAACTGTATACACGGCGCTGGGTGAGCCATGCAGGAGGCCAGTATAGTTATCTGCTGAGTCCTTTCTTCGCCCGATCACATGCGCATGACTGTGCTGCTCATGAGATAAGGCTTTCACTGTCTCGCTTTGCTGCTCAGGTGAAAGCGAGAGGAGAGTTTGACCTTTATGATGCTGCTGGCCTCCCAAAGCGCTCACCCCGCGCGTGGGGCCGTGTGTGCGTGACCCCCGCTCCCAGCGCCGGGGAAAGCCGGCTCGGGGATGCGGAGAGCGCGGGTATTGCCCCGAACTGCCCGAGCCGCCCCAGCTCCCGCGCCGTGACAGCGCCGGGGGAAGCTCCCGGTGCGCTCCGTGCGCCCTCACACGGGCTGGGGGACACGAGGGACACACACAGCAAATGGCGCGGGCATTGCACGGGGGCAGCGGGCAGGGCAGGGCAGGGCCGGGCAGGGCAGGGCGGTGAGCCCGAGCCCGGCAGCGCCGCGGTTTGCACAGCCGCCCCCCGGGGCCGGCCCTCGCCTCCCCCCGCGCTGACAGCGGAGCGGAGCGGAGCGGATCGTGCCTCCCCCGCCCCCGGGGGGCTCCCGCCTCCTCCCGGGCTCCCCGCGCCGCCGCCGCCCCCGCGCAGCGCGGCGGAGCTGCCGGGGATGCGCTGGCGGAGCGCCCGCCGAGCGTCACGGCGGGGGGGGGCCCCCGCCCCGCCGGCCAACGGCGGGGAGGGGCCCGCGCCTCGCCGGCTATAAAGGGCGGCGCGGGGAGCGGTGGCGGCAGCAGAGCTCGGGGAGCTCCCGCGGCTGCTACCGGGGAATCCCTCACCGAACCCTCACCGAACCCTCACCGCGCCCTCGCTCCGCGCAGCGCCCCGAGGTAAGCGCGGCTGCGGGACCGGGGCTGTGCGGGGACAGGGGCTGTGAGGAACAGGGGCTGTGAGGAACAGGGGACAGGGGCTGTGAGGAACAGGGGCCGGGGCTGTGCGGAGCCGGGGCTGTGCGGGACAGGAGCTGTGCGGAACGGGGGCCGGGGCTGTGCAGGGACCGGGGCTGTTCGAGGCTGGGCTGTGCGGGGACAGGAGCTATGCAGGGACCGGGGCTGTGAGGAACCGGGGCCGGGGCTGTTCGAGGCTGGGCTGTGCGGGACAGGAGCTATGCGGGGACCGGGGCTGTGAGGAGCGGGGGCCGGGGCTGTGCGGGGCAGCGGGCGCTGACGGCCGTGCCCTGCCCGCAGCCCGATGACTCTGAACCGCGGCGACAAGCGGCGCGGCAGCACGCCGTTCGCGGCGCAGCAGCACCTGCACCGCCGCAGCATGCCCGTGGACGAGCGCGACCTGCGGCCGCTGCCGCCCGACGAGCTGTCGGGCTTGGTGCGCTGCACCTCGTACAGCCCCGGCGGCGAGCACCGCCAGAGCTGGGCCTCCGACTCCTCCGACTCCGTCATCTCCTCGGGCAGCGACTCGGACGGCAGCCTCTACAAGGTGATCCTGCTGGGCGAGCACGGCGTCGGCAAGACCAGCCTGGCGCGCATCTTCGGCGGCGTGGAGGACTGCGCGGACGCCGAGGAGGCCGGTGAGGGCACGGCGCGCTCGGAGGGGCCGGGGAGCCCCGGCTCGGAGCCTCCCCTTCGGCCGCCGGCAGGGATGGAGGAGGACGGCTGCTCTTGCTGAACTCGTTTTTATGTTTTTAATTTTCCGTAGGAAATACGTACGACAGATCGATTATAGTTGATGGAGAAGAAGCGTCTCTCGTGGTGTTTGATATATGGGAGCAGGTACTTACAGCTCTTTCCTCATGCTTTTGCTTGATGGCTTGGTCTGTAGTTCTCTTAAAAGTAGAAATGGAACACCTATGCCTATTTGTTCAATCAGATAAGTGACATTAAACAATTAGAATTCATACTGCCTTTTGTTCTCTCAGCAATTAATTTCTTGTAGCTAGGCAGGCAGTTTAAAACCCTGAAAAGAGCTGAGTGAGGCTCTCTTAATGCTTTGAATAATTGGTATCTTATATGAGCAGCCCAGGGAATTACTGTAAAACTAGACATTGCAATCTGATCAGTGCAGACCCGATATTATTTCTGGAAACAAGAGAAATTTCTTTTGTATTTTAAATAACAAAATATTTGAAATTTTGAGAAGATCGGCTTACTTTTACTGACTTTTTATAATAAAGCTAAGAAAAGAATCTTTAAGGTTCTTAGAGTAATAAATCATCACTCAGTGTTGAATAGGTTTTTCAGAATAATAAATCCATTTCTTGTCTGTGTTTCAGGATGACAGCCAATGGCTCCAGAACCACTGCATGAAAATGGGAGATGCCTATATTATTGTCTACTCAGTGACTGACAAAGTTAGTTTTGAGAAGGCTTCTGAGCTAAGAATCCAGCTGAGAAGAGCAAGGCAGACAGAGGATATTCCTATTATCCTTGTAGGAAATAAAAGTGACCTGGTCAGGTCCCGGGAGGTCTCAGTTGATGGTAAGAGACACTGAATTTTACAAGTGCTGTCTAAAGCAGTTGCAAAGGCTGTGGAGGATCATGGCCAACAGGAATGGTCTGGGTTTGATGTAGAAAAATGTGTGATTTGAGAATCACTGGGGAAGTGGAGCCAGCTGGCTGGTGCTGAAGGGCTTGGTACCACAGAAAACTCTGGAGATGGGTGTGGGGGAAGCTGCTCTGAGTGCAGCGGGACAGAAAAATGCATCAGAGCTGCAGCTCAGGGCTGCTAAAGCCAGGCTTTAATTGTACGGTACGTGTGCAGCAGCACTTGCCAGGCTCGGGATGTGACAGCCTGAGCTGTGACAGCCTGAGCTGTGACAGCCTGAGCTGTGCTCTTTAGGGGACTCAGTGCCATGTCACAGATCCAGGCAGCCTCAGGACAGCGGATCCCACGCAACCCTTTCTGCTGGAGGTGACTCCACCACATTTGAGCTGGGCTGGTGGCACCAGGCTCACACAGCACAAAAGTCTTTTTGTGATCAGTGAAAACCCTCTCAGCCAGCTCCAGCTGGCATTTGGGTACCTGGAGCACAGGAACCAATGCCAACACCACAGTCTTGATTCTGCTTATTTAAACATTTCATGAGGTTTTTTTCTTTGGCTGGGTTTTTGTTTTGGTGTGGGTTTTTGTCTTCCACTGGAAAGAATACTCTGAAATATTGGTGCCTTGATGATGAAGAACCATCTCTCCCTATCTGGTTTGCCATGCTCCCAGTGTTAAATTCCTGCTCAGGGTATTGACTGGAGTTCACCAGGAGATTCCTTTTTCAGGTTGGGGCAGGGCATGGTTGACCTGTCCTAGTTCTGACATCTGTGCTTTCCTCAGGTTTACAACTCTACCATTATTTGCCACAGCTGACTGTGGAAATCTGTGCTGCAGCAATGTTCCAGGGTTAAGTGCTTATGTCCAGAACACTGAACATCTTTTATTTCAAATTCAGCCCTGGTCAGAGTCAGTGGTGCACAGCTTTGTGACCTCTACTGATGTGCTCAATGACTTGACCTTGTGGCCTGTATCAGCTCCACTTCTGTTGGTGTGGAGAACTCACTTGTTACAGCAAGGCAGAGGTGCAGAATTGCCCAAAGTTTCCAGAATAAAGCCCATTTATTTCTGTACATCACTGTAGGGGGTCTTTACCCAAAGTCAGTTTAATGCAAAAGCAGGGAACTCACAGCACTCACTGCTCCACATCAAACAGATTTAGGAGAGGCTTCCCAGGCCTCTCCTGAATCTGCTTTAGCTCTTAAACAGTACAGGCACAGTCTGCCTGAAGGACTGCTGCTGCCATGTAGTCAGTTCCATTGATCAGATGAAATTTCTGACCACAGCACAACAAAACCAAGGAGAGTAAAGGGCCAAAACCATGAAGAGCAAATTTGGGTTTTCCCATTTTGCAGTAAAGCTCTTTCATGGCATTGAAGGCACTTTGCTTCTTAGAGCCAGTTCCTGTTTTGTTCTTCTGCCAGTAGTGTGAAAACGTCTCCACTGATCTTCCTCTTTGTCTCTCTGTGCAGAGGGCCGGGCCTGTGCCGTGGTGTTTGACTGCAAGTTCATCGAGACCTCAGCTGCTCTGCACCACAACGTGAAGGACCTGTTCGAGGGCATCGTGCGGCAGATCCGGCTGCGCAAGGACAGCAAGGAGGACAACGCCCGCAGGATGGCCAACACCAAGAGGAGGGAGAGCATCAGCAAGAAGGCCAAGCGGTTCCTGGGCAGAATTGTGGCCAAGAACAACAAGAAGATGGCTTTCAAAGCAAAATCCAAGTCTTGCCACGACCTGTCTGTGCTATAGGAGCTCCCAGCGAGCCCTGGCCGCTCAGCAGCGCGCGGACGGATGATCCTCGTGGTGGGAACAGCCCTGGCTTTTCCACTGAGACTCTCCTTAATGCCTTAAGGTGCTCAAGCAAGTCTGGAAGTTACACTACAGTGCTTCATTGATAAATGGTTTAAGTTTCAGTGTGTGCAAGTAAATGAACTAACTTGAAATATGAGGCTTGACATGCCCACTGTGTACATATGTGCTGTATCTTCTTGTCTTGTGGATACCAGAGATGCAAAGATAAGAAAGGATAACTGTCACCATAGACTTGTCTCGTTTGCAGAGCAAAACTTTAACTTGTACGCAGGCTCGTACACTCTTTTTAGTATAAAGCAAGCAATGATAAATCTTTTTAAACTTAAATGTGGGGAGGGTGGAGTAGAACCACAGTAGAATGGGAGAAAACAAATTATATATATATTTAAATACAGAACAGATATCATTTTATTAAGTTAATTTGCACTTCCATTAACTGTTATTCAATTAATTGGTTACTTGTTTACATGCAGATTTTATAATAAAATATTATTTCCTGTTATAATAAACTGTGCTTTTCTCATAGTGTGGATAAAGAATGAGAGGGCAGTATTTTTATACTGACCTTTTCCCACTGTACAAAATGTTCTACACAGACTAAAGATTTACATGTTATAGAGTTCTGGAGCAAGATGAATTGGGAAAATCCTCTGTCCTTTTCTTTAATAGAGAGTTTCTTTAAGAAGTAAACCCTGCTTTTATGAACACTCTACTTCAACAGCTCTTCTTGGGAAGGGAGCCCCCGACCTTTCATATGATTGTTCTTCCTCAACCTGGTTCTCATCAGCTCCAGCAGGAGCAGGGCTTTATATACTGCCTTCAGTGAGATTGGTGTGCTGTGTTTATGTTGATAAATTGAGCCCTGGAATGTCTGAAGTCCTCTCCTGCCTTGAAGGTCTTGTGTTACAGCCAACAAGCAAATGCAGGAGGTTGTATTTTGCCTTTTTGGCAGCAGTATAATTGTCCACTCTGCTCCCACTCCTGTAGATAGCTTCCAGTGGTTTCAAGAAGTTCAAAGCACGCTGGCAAGGGTGTTTGAAGGATTGTAGGATTCAGTTGTGTACAGTGGCCTTCATTCCTGCCTTCGTGGCAATTTAGTGTGTTATAATTGGTGTTTTTCCGTGATTTTTCCGTTTGCTATTAATGAAGTTAAAACCAAACACATTGAAGTGCAAGAACTGGGACTTAAGGCATTTTATTTATAAATTCCACTTCACAGGATACATTCTCTTAAAAATAATCCATAAACTCTGTTCTCAAAACCCATAAAACACACATTCCTCTGCCTCTTTCCACTGTCCCTGCCTCAGTTCAGTTCGTTAGAGATTGTTCCAGCTGCCTGGGAGCCCAGTTTGTCCATGGCTTTAGAGGGGCTGAGCTTTTCCAAAGCTCTGGGAGGCTTCCTCAGGTCTCACAGCTTGCCTTGGGCCTCCAGAGCTGGGGCAAACAACTCTCCATGGAGTTATCCCAGTGCTCAGGCACTCCTCAGGGAGCAGTGCAGGAATTCCCATGAGGAATGCAAGAATTAGCAAATTAGCAGCTCCTGCTGTGCTGCTGATGAGCCTGGCTGGTTACATGCCCAGTTTAGCTTGTGCTGCTGCTAACAGGTCACATTTCTTGTGAAGTGTGGCCTTTGTGTTCTGAGTGGTCTAAAGTGAATGATTCTGTCCTGCAGTCAAAGCTAACATTTGCTTGAGCAGACACTTTAATTGGATTTGGCTTTATTTTTCCACCAGCCTTGCTTCCTGGCAAGCTATTTTCTGTTACATACCTATCACTATCTATTATATATCTATTATTATATATTTTGGGACATCTGACCACTGTCAGAGTATGGCACCAGGCATCTCTGTACATGGCAGCTTTTAATGTCAGCACCAAAGCAATTACTCTGATCCTGACAATTCTGCAGCCAGAGTGCCCAAATTTGGCACATCCCTACTCAGGCCAACGTTAATGACAAAACTGCAATGAGCTGGCAAAGCCTCAGTCTTCTGGTTGCCCTTTGCTTTCACAGTGACCAGGAAAGGACTGAGCTGTCTGACTGATTTATGGGATGAAATCCTGTCCATAATAAATCCAGAATGGGATGCACACCCAGGGTGTAAGATTGGGCATTTCACAAAGTGAGAATGATTGTTGCATCACTGCAGCTGCAAAACCTCTGCAAGGCTGTGGCTACCAGCTGTCATTTTTGCACACTGGCATATAAGTCAGATGGTTTTTACTGTTCTTGAAATCAAAGGTCAGTTTAGACCAATTCCTAAACCTAAGATATTTCTGAGGAGCTCTAGCACGTGGCTCAATTAAACCGTAGAAGAGAATTTGTAATTTGGACATATGACATATAGGGCACTGTGAGACAATAAGCTGTGAGACACTCTAAAGAAACATGGGCTAGTCTAAAACATTTTCTATCAGTTAATATTGTACGATAAAATACCTATTCAAATCCTCATTGTAGTATTTTTTTTTCATAATTTGTTTGTACAAGTATTAGCATAATTCAGCCATGGCTCTTGAGAAGGGGAAGGTTTATTGTTATTGCAGCTCTGAAAATAATCTGCTCTAGACCAAGGTCATAGTCTATGCTCTAGAAGTATTATTATGAGTACTGTTTTGCAGGGATTTTGAAGCTCCTGGAAGATATTTTGCCCAGAAAAAAAAAAAAAATTATTGGATGCAATTTAGTGGAATTTCCAAGCAGACGTTTTGGAAGTACATATGCAGCCCTAGATAAAAACCAGTAACAGGCTGAAAAATGTCTCTAAAAATCAAATTTCTTCAAAAGGTTATCTGTACCCTCAAACATTTGAAAGTCATCTATAGGTTTTTGTAATTTGAGATGTTTTACTGGTGTGGTTACTCAGATTCTTGTCATTAATGGGTGAATCTGTCATGTGAAAAATAGTGAATCCCAGACAGCAAAATTTTCCCTAATTATTACCCAAATAGAACAGAATATAAGGGGTAATGTGTGAGTTTTCTTATATTTTGCCAATGCACATCAGTTTTAATATGGAGAGACAGTTCACACAGTCATTTAATCTTGACTGCTTTCTCTGCTGCTGCCAGCTGAAGTTCCTACTACTGCTAATTGTGGTGGTGGATTCTGTGCTGGCACAAATCCATCTGGAGCAGCCAGTTATTAACAACCACAGTGCAAGGACACTGCCTTTTATATGTGACACACGTGTTAGGAAAACAAGTCAGACCCTCTGTGGTTGCTGTGCTAAACTAGACTCTGTACATTCTTCACCATATGAAAAATGTGAAAAATAGCATTCCTCCACCTGCCAAAACCACGAAGCATAAAATCGTGTCACATAAATATAGACAAAATGTTATCTGCTGGGGAAGACTTGGCCAAAAATGAAGTTTTACTCAGAAGCATTTTCTCAAAATAGGAGTAGAAAAACCAGAGCATGATCTACATAGTAACATTGCATAACATCAGCATTCCTCACTGAGAAGGAAAATACAGTGAGTTGGCAGTGATTAAGAATGCAGTGTATGACAGAAAACTGGTGAGATGTAGTCTAAAAAAAGGGAGTTAATACTCATATCATGCTGCAATTTACTTCAGGGCTTTTAATTTTATTGAAAGACAATACAGGTTTAATTTCAAGTACATCACAGAGACCTGAATGAATCTGCAGCTGCAATCAAAGGTGATGTTTGTGCATTCCATGAGGTTCCTTCAGCTCATGATTTACCACAAGACCTCTGGCAATTGCAATGGACACTTGACTCCCTCTTTGCACACAGGAACACCTGAACACCAACACTGCTGAAGATACCAATCTCTAAAAACTGAAGTAGTGAATTACATCTGCTCTCCTTGTGCTCTGTGCCATGGATGTTGAATAGAGAAGTAAAAGGGAGAACAAATCCCCGTTGCATGTCTGCAAATAATGTTTCTGTAGCCACTGTTCAGAATTCAAGAGGGAACAATACTGTTTAACTTAAAAATGTACTAAGGATTCCCACATTAGAGGGTAGGAAGCAGGCTGAAAAATTTATTTCACCAACAAAATAGTATCAGTTAAGTACCACAGAAATGTTCTGGCCACTGGTTAAAATGCCAGTTGTATTTCTTGAAGACTTTCCTTTCTCTTCCTGACTTCTCCCCCTCCCCTTTTTTCCTATTTATAAATGTGCTGCTGAATGAATCATTGGAAACCAATTAGGAGCCTACAGATCTTTTTTTTTTTCCCCTAATAACTCCCATATTTATCACAGGAAATGAAGAAAATATTAATCTGAATTACAATTTAGTGCTCAGAGACAGAAATAAATAGAATATGTTTGAAAATATTAATTTTCCCACCCTCCTAAAAAAAACTCACTAAGTTCTTACACAGGTTGGAGAAAGGAAAGTATTTGGAGCACAAGTGCTGCTGCTCAGAACAGTTTAGTAAGACCCAGGAAAATCTCCTCAGATTGTTGCTGGCAGTACATCCCACTTCCATCAGCCTCACTTTATTAGCATAAATTATTATGGTGCTGTTAAGCTTGCAGCCCCACTGAAGGCTGTGACCCTTCTTTGGGAATGACAGTTTTCAGTTCAGGAGATGCCTTGGCAGAGGGACAGTAATTTTTGTCACGTCTTATTGCATGTGCCCTCATGTTGGAAGGAATGATGAATCTGACTCCATGTTCTCAGAAGGATAATTTATTATTTTATGATATTATATTTTATTAAATAATACTATACTACACCATACTAAAGAATACAGCAAGGATACTTACAGAAGGCTAAAAAGATTTTAATGAAACTCGTGACTCCCTCCAGAGTCTGACACAGCTTGGCACTGACTGGCCATTGAGTCAAAACCACTCACAGCAGAGTTCAATGAAACAATCACCTGTGGGTAAACAATCTCCAAACACATTCCAAAGCAGCAAAACACAGGAGAAGCAAATGAGATAAGAATTGTTTTCCTTTTTCTCTGCTTCTCAGGAGAAAAATCCCAGGCAAAGGAATTTTTCAGAAAATGTGAATGTGACAACATCTGAATTGGATTATTGTAATGTCTCGTGCTTAACAAAGAGCTGCAGGTGGGAAATGCAGCCCTGCAAGGGGAGCTAGCAAAAGGAACAGAGCACTCCCATGTGGGGCTGGGCTCCCACACTCCCCAGGGCAGTGGTGGCCTCAGAAAGGTGGGAATGGCACTGCACCCATGGCAAAGGTGCCTCACCTCGTTGCCTCTCTCTTGGCTGGCTGCAAAGTTTGTTGGACACACCAGAGTCAGCAGCAGGGTGAATTTGGAGTGCTCCACAGGAGCAAACTCTCCATTCAAATTTGGGATTTGGAGTGCTCCACAGGAGCAGACTCTCCATTCCAATTTGGGATTTGGAGTGCTCCCCAGGAGCAAACTGTCCATTCCAGTTTGGGATTTGGAGTGCTCCACAAGAGCAAACTGTCCATTCCAGTTTGGGATTTGGAGTGCTCCACAAGAGCAAACTGTCCATTCCAGTTTGGGATTTGGAGTGCTCCACAAGAGCAAACTGTCCATTCCAGTTTGGGATTTGGAGTGCTCCACAAGAGCAAACTGTCCATTCCAGTTTGGGATTTGGAGTGCTCCACAAGAGCAAACTGTCCATTCCAGTTTGGGATTTGGAGTGCTCCACAAGAGCAAACTGTCCATTCCAGTTTGGGATTTGGAGTGCTCCACAAGAGCAAACTGTCCATTCCAGTTTGGGATTTGGAGTGCTCCACAAGAGCAAACTGTCCATTCCAGTTTGGGATTTGGAGTGCTCCACAAGAGCAAACTGTCCATTCCAGTTTGGGATTTGGAGTGCTCCACAAGAGCAAACTGTCCATTCCAGTTTGGGATTTGGAGTGCTCCACAAGAGCAAACTGTCCATTCCAGTTTGGGATTTGGAGTGCTCCACAAGAGCAAACTGTCCATTCCAGTTTGGGATTTGGAGTGCTCCACAAGAGCAAACTGTCCATTCCAGTTTGGGATTTGGAGTGCTCCACAAGAGCAAACTGTCCATTCCAGTTTGGGATTTGGAGTGCTCCACAAGAGCAAACTGTCCATTCCAGTTTGGGATTTGGAGTGCTCCACAAGAGCAAACTGTCCATTCCAGTTTGGGATTTGGAGTGCTCGACAGGAGCAAACTCTGCATTTCTGGGGGCAGGGACTCGTTGCAGGTGCTGGGGCCACCACAGCTGAGGGTGTCTGGCACTGCCTGGGACCTGCAGGAGGTCCTGCCCTGTTCATCCCTGCTGCAGGCCAGGGGTGCCTGACTGCCCTCACACACACAGGGAGTTTAAATTCATTATTTCCTCCCAGACCCCTGGAATTCAGAGCAGAGAGCCCACCACTGTCCCTCAATGAAAGCCAGAATGGAACTGTGGGTACCAGCCAGGTGCTGAACAACTTTCTCACAGATTTTTCAGCTTTGGGTGTCAGGTGTGGGCACCTTTGTCCCTGCTTTTCATGTCAGCTGCAGCTTTACCTCTGCAGCCTCCATGGTAGCACACTGTCACCCTTGCACGGCTCTGCTGCTGCTGCACGACTCTCTGGGAGTCAGCAGCTCTAACACCAACCTCACTGCTTTACATAATATTCGCTGGGTAAAAAATGTCACATTTTGCTGCACTTAAGTCCCTGATTAAGACAGCATAGAAAATTAAATTACTCTCTTCCTGAATGTCAGGGCTGTGGCTACGTTTGCAAGGCAAAGGGAATGCAAGATTTCCAGCTAATCTGGGTATGGAGAAAAGAAAGAAAAACTTATGGAATCCAATAGTGACCTCTTATTTTTACTCTCCAGCCATTTTTTCAATGGAAATAGTTTTGGCTATTGAATATTGTTGTTTGTGCTCTTCTGCCCTCTCATGAATTCTTCTATCTTCATGCCCAGTCCCATATAGAAAATCTTACAAGTCTAACACATGAAGTCACAAGGAAGACAAGTAAGGTGAAAGATGTGAGCAATTGAAAAGTTTGCGAATGATTTTGAAAGGCAGTAATAAAATTATTTTATTCAACAAACCAACAATTCTGTGCAGGGTTTAAAGCTCACAGTCTGCAGCATTTTGATAGCCCAATAAAGTAAAAATCCCGCCAAATTATGTTATAGAAAACACATAACTGTTAGTCTTCAACAAGAATGAATGTTTTCTGTGATACTTTTTCTCTTGATACTCTGCAGCAGATCTAAGTCTGTAGTAAGCTGCACAGAAGTAGAGAAAATGGAAACTACAAGACCAAGCTGTTCCAATCTACCTTTTGTCATTACCAATAATGAGTTTTCATTTGTTCAAATAATGACCCTCAACACATAGGTATGATAAATACACAACAAATGCATCTACATGAGGTCATTACTGCTAAACTGGTTTTCTTCCTTTTTTCTTCTTAGGTAATAATTTAAAAAAATAACAGTGGAGGTCTAAGTTATAGCAAAGAAATAAATAAACATGAACATAAGGCAGCAGACAGCAGTGAGTGAACAAATGATGCCTCCTGCACATCTGTCTCATTTTCAGTGTTAGGTTTTCAGACCCTGCATTCTCCACAACATTTATCCAAAGGCATCCTGGAGTACCTGGAGCTGGCCAAGTACTCCTGAACAGCAAAACTCCTGAACAGCCAAGTCCTCAAGCACAAAGATTTAGGCTGCAAATAAACGCCACTGTACCTCCTACCTTCCCAGGGGTTTCATTAGCAGAATGTCCACCTCTGTTTAGAAAGATTTTGGGGCTTCTAGAAAACAATACATTATATGTAAAAATACATTTACATTATATATATGTGTAAAAAGGTGTTAGCAGCTTTTTAACAACAGTTTTATACTCAGGCTTCAGAAAATCAGTAGTAAAGTAAATTGTTGTTTAAAATTTACAGATCTTGGCTTGACTAGTAATTGGTTAATTTTTAATTATTTAGTAAACAATTAACAAAAAAATCTTTATTATTTCAGTCCCAAAGTAACCTTCTGCCCTTCAAGTGTAAGATGGACTAAGGAGCATTGCATTTTAACCACAGAAATTGTGAATTGGTTGACTTTCTCTTTTTTTGATGGCTTGGATTGTGACCCCTTTAAACTCATCCTGCTCTCACCTGCAGTGTGAGTGAGGGCATCTCCAGACTTTGAAGTGGGCCCTGCAGTTGAGTGTTTTTCCTGCTTTTCTGCTTTTTAATTTCTTTTTGAATGACTACTGCTAATACAGTATTCATCTGACGAGTCTGATGGAGAGCAGATGTCAAGTCCAAAAGAACAAACCACAGGCAAATTTTGACAGGAGTTTGGATGCTGTGAATATTGTAAAGGCAAATTAGTATTTTGGGTGGTAACTTCAGGTCATCATTGGCTGGACAAAGACTTTTAGTACATTAATAAATGTATAATCGTTACAAAAATCATGTCAGTATTTTGCAGCTTTGTTTTCACTTAAGAGCTTGTAAGCATTCAAGTACTCTAAATTTTCCGTTTTTTGCTGAGTAGGAGAAGTTTGGTGGCAAGTTTCAAAAATGAAGTATTTCTGTAAAATGACATTTATTTTACATTGAGTTTTCTGGGATTTTTGAATTGGGTGTCACAGCTAGACTGACCTGTGCTGGCACTCACTGGAGGCACACAGGAGTCAGAGCAGGAAGGGAAGCACTGACATGAGCTCTGGGTGCAGATGATTTTCCATCCCAGGGCAGAGCTGGAAGGTTTGTGATGCTGGAGCTGGAGGATGGAGAGGACACAGAGGAATCCTGCAGGTCCAGGTGCTTTGGGCACCTGGGTCACCCCTGCTGCCCACTGCTCCCTGCCAAACCCCACAGCCAGGTCCAGGGCTGCTCGGGCTGGGGCAGGACAAGGAAGGACAAGCAGAGGAGCAACAAAAGCATCTCTTGCACTAATTCCTGCTCTCTGAGCTGCCTCAAGAACAGCACAAGGATTGCTGACTCCAACAAGGAGCTGTGCCTGAAGAACACCAAATGAAAAGTCTCCAAAGTGCTCAAGTCTGCTGTTCCATTCCATGGTGGGAAACTTCCTGCATCTCAAAGCATCACTCCATCCTTCCTACTCTCCCCTCCCTGTTTCCCCCAAGAAAGCTATTTTTAATTCATTGATTGTAAAGCTTTGTTTCCAAACAGCAGGATAGAGGTTTAATTAAAACTCCACCTGGTACTAACATAATGCAGCACATCCATCCATTTCAGGAAATAAATCCTTGATGAGGTTGGTTAACCCAAGAGATGCGGTTTAGGCAGTTTTCTGCACTCTTCCTTGAATTGTGCTGTATTTCTGTGAGAAAAACTGCCCAAACCGTTCAAATCTCTGAAATGTTCTACATGACATTGGAAATGCTTATTTAGGTCACTTGGTGAATAATGGACAGAAAACATTGACTGCATTTCAATGTGTTTTGTCATTTCCACAAGGATGAGCAGAAAGAAAATCCTGAGCTGAAATTCCCAATACTCCTGTCCCTAGCTGGCTGCCAGAGAAGGCACAGCCCCTCTGGTGTTAAATGAACACACAGCTCTGTAATTCCTTATTCAGCTCAGTACTGTTTATGCAAATAGTGTTATTAGGATCCCAGGACAGACCCTGCTCTTTTCTGGGGAGTCAGCAGGTTCAGACCCTGCTTTTGGAAACAGCAGCACTTGCATCCTGTCAGCAGAGTGCATTACATGTGTAAAACTGAATATTTCAGAGGCTGTCAGGTTACAATTGCGTTACTGCTACACCATGGGAAAAACAAAAATAGAACTTGGTGTTGGGGGTGGGTCTTCATCACCTCGTGAAAATGAGAGGTACATTTGCCTTTTGAAAACAAAATAATTGCAGGGCAATTTCTGTGAGACAACCACACTGGGACAAAGATGCGAGCAAGCAAAGAGAGTTCTCCAAACTGATCAGAACCAAAGCCAAACAATTCCTCCACTGGCGAGGAACATTCTGAGTCTTAAAGGTGAATGTTATGGTTTTTCCCTTTTCTTTCACAATTCAGACCCATTCCAAGGGCATCTTGGAGAATGGATGGTTCTGGATCCAGCTGCTGTAGCTTCCAGAGTCTTTGCCTGATGAGATTCCTCCAGAGAATACCAGTTTCTGTGAGACAACCACACTGGGGCAAAGATGCGAGCAAACAAAGAGTTCTCTAAACTGATCAGAACCAAGCCAAACAATTCCTCCACTGGTGAGGAACATTCTGAGTCTTAAAGGTGAATGTTATGGTTTTTCCCTTTTCTTTCACAATTCAGACCCATTCCAAGGGCATCTTGGAGAATGGATGGTTCTGGATCCAGCTGTTGTAGCTTCCAGAGTCTTTGCCTGATGAGATTCCTCCAGAGAATACTCTGGGGGCTGTCCTGAGGCTGGGAATAAGAAAAAAGCTGAATGTCCCCAGAACTGAGTGGGAGGACAATGGTTTCCTGCTGAGCCTGGCAAATACAATGTGTTAAACACCACCCCAGTGAGGACACTGAGCTTTCCCCAGACCTGACTGTAGCTGCATTTCCTCTCAGCAAAGATTCAGTACCTTGAAAAAGCACAGATGGGAAAAATGTTTCTATTTTTGAGGGTATTTTGGACAAAACTATGCAGAGAAAGAATTTGAAACCTGTACCTCATGTTATGTGTTTTGTACAGGAATGTTTTAACAGATGGATGCATTCAGACAGAGAAATTAAGAAAATGAACCCAATAAAGGTTTTCTGATTATTTTTGTTTCCAACATCTCAAATATTTGAATGACTAAAAGCAAAAGTATGTTTCTATGTCTGGGAGGCAATTAACAACAACAAAACTGTGGACAGGTCTTTCATTCTGTTTGATTAAAAATAAGCAGAGGTCAGAGTCCTACAAAGACAAATGCTTCCATCACACTGTCTGCTGCAGAGGAGCTTTGTTGAGTCGACAGGAAGAGTTTGAATTTAAGAAATCAAACATCTGCTGGGGTTTTGAGGAGCTGACCTGCCCCAGCTCTCTCTCCCCCACCTCCTTTGCAGCAGGAGCATTTCCTGCTCCCCTCACCCCTGGCTGAGCCAGCCCAAGGCACAGGGCCAAAAGCAGGGCTGAAATACGACCTGGCTGCTCCTCACCTGAGAGGTGCCATCCTCAACTCTGACCAACATTGCAGAGACCCAGAGCAGTGTCCCAGAGCTCCCCCACCTCAGCTTTCACTGCTGGGAGCTCTGCTGCACAGGCCGGTGTGTGTGAAAGGATGGATCAGAGCTGAAACTGATGGGCAGCTTTATTAAAGGCAGTTTCATTATTGCTCCCTCCCTGATTTGCTGGCCTTTGGCCTTGTGCTCAATGCTACTTGAATAAAATTCAAAGTAATTTGTTCATATGTGTTTGCAGAGTTCCGATGATTGAGCAGGACATCCACTGCACTATTGCTCTTCTTGTTGTGCAAACCAATATTTTAATCTCAGAATAATTTATTTAAAAGACATCAGGATAATACCAACAAATTAAAATAGTGCCTAAAATTTATATGAAAACAGAAGAAATCAAAAGAATTCATCCACTATTGGATTTAGTGGCTTTATATCAGGGGAATGGTCAATTAAATTTATTCAATTATTTTAATTTAGTTTATACCAGGGATGTAGTTAAGCCAGTTTTCTGACACTGAGCCAGAGAGTAGGCACAGCTGGCTTTATAATTCTTTTTTCCACATATTGTTGTTTTACCATTCACTTTCAGTAAACAAGCTCACAACTCTAATAATCATCCATTTAATTTTAATAAAGAGTATTTACAATAAATATTCTTCTTTAATGTTCCATTCTGATCAAATTTCTACTTCCAGTTTGCTGGTATAAAAGAGCTTTTATTTCACCCTGAAATCTCTTTCATGGGGCTATTTAAGTGTCAGGCTCCAGGTGTGTGGCTGGTGCCAGCAGAACCATCATGAGTCTCATTTATGGGGAAATGTCCCAGAGAGGTCCCAGCACAGCACTGGGGAGCTCAGCCCCCTCTGAATGAGCTGAGAGCCCTGACAAACCCTCCCCTGGCAGGCACCTCTGTGCAAGGCTGCTCAAGGGTGTTTGCTTTATTTAGTTAAAATTCTGAGCCCTAAAAAGAAACATTTTCTTTGAAGCTGTAAACGAAAAAATAATCCAGAACCATGGTAGGTTAGAGTTAGGCCTTCTAGAAAGAAGTCAGTGTTTCTTTCCTTTACTCTTTCTTTTGACTGAAGGGTTCAAGAGTACATTTAAAGAGCATGGTTAGCACTAGATGTGTACAGTGTAGGATTCTTACTGCCAGGGGAGTAAGCAGGAATCCTCCCTATTTCTTGTTTAGGTGCTGTATATTCCTAGTTAATTTAGTATTTCATAGGGGCAACTATATGTATTTTAATAAAATTTTAACATATTTGCATCTTACTCCATTAATGTATTTTGGATTTTTTTCTGTTATTTCTAAGCAAACCAGAAGATTAAAATAGGGTAAAAAAATTTCTAGTCATGTTCTTTTGCTTAATTTCAGAGTGTCTAAAATAAAATTTACTGCCCGTTTATTGATTATTTCCTTTCCATACCTGAAAATAGAAGCAGTTTTCTTCAATTAATAACTTTGCTGTGACACATACCTTAGGATTCCATAGAGTAGGTACTGTAGGATTCATAAGTGCAGCATAAAATCAAACAATCACAGAATCCCAGAATGGTTTGGGTTGGGAGGGACCTTAAATCCCACCCAATTCCAGACCCCTGCCATGGCAGGGACACCTTCCACTGTCCCAGGCTGCTCCAGCCCCAGTGTCCAACCTGGTCTTGGGCACTGCCAGGGATCCAGGGGCAGCCCCAGCTGCTCTGGGCACCCTGTGCCAGGGCCTGCCCACCCTGCCAGGGAGGAATTTCAACAGAAGTCCCTGTTAAGAGAAGGAGTAGAATATTATAATAGGTGTGGTCTTCTCACTGACAAGAAATAAAACTGCATTCATTTCTTCCACTTATTTTATCAGCATTAAAATAAGGAAATAAGCTTTTAGTGTTAAGTACAGTTTTATGATCCCAGCTATGCTCCATTCTAAAGATGGAAAGTCCCCTCCAATAGAAAAATCCACTACAGGGCTGTCATCCTCCTATGAGTAGCTGCCTTATTCATGTGCCTAAAACTGGATAGCTGCTCAAGAAATGGGTGAATCATGGCCTGAATCAAGAGTTATTCTACTGAACTGAACTCACACTGCTGTGAGATCAGAATAGAATACTGAGGGACCCCTTCTGTACTTCTCTTTTGTATTTTTCTGCAAAGGGAGTCTCATGCAGCGAGGAGAGCAGAGGATGGAATGGGGTACCAGATGCCTGTAGATAAAAGAGGGGCAGAGGAAGGGAGCCCTGGGTGTGCTGCTCCTCACCTGGAGGCAGTCTCTGTGGGAAATCCCACTGGTGCAGGTTACTCCTCTCTCCTGACCCCACTGCCAGCCAGACTCACACGTGGCAAGGCTGCAGCTTGCCAGCACTGCAGTGATGCTGACTGATCCACGCCAGTGCCAGCAGGGAAGGAGCAGGCACAGCTTCAGTTCTGGGCTCCTGAACACCCTGAGGTCTCAGCAAGGGCCAGCTATACACAAATATCCAGGAATTTAGGGTGGTCAGACAGGACACACCTTCACAGTAATAATAATGGGATATTTGGATGATTACACGGATCTGAGAGGAACAGGGGACCAAAAGAGTCCTTTGTCCCACAGGTACTCATCCTGGATCATAAAAGGTGTGAGTTGGTTTTGTCCCTAAAGCACACAGTGAACCTGCTCTGGGAGTGTGAACCATGAACAGAAACCTCATTGTTACAGTCTCATAGCACATCTATCCACAGCCAGCTTATTATTGCATCTGTTCCATAATTAGATAGAAAAGGGTGCAGGATGACAAAGGCAATGTCCCAGTAAAGCAGAAAATTATGAAAATAAGGTGATAACACTGTAGGAGATAATAACAAAGGCTTACAAAGACTGAGATAAATCTCACAGCTGACAGAATATTGAACCACAGCCACTCTCTGGCTTTGCAGGAGTGAGGTTGTGCTTTGTCTCACTTGGATCTCACCACGCTTCCCAAGAGGGGAGGACTCATCCCAGGGAACGTCACTGGTATTTCCTGCAATGCTGACGTCTGCCTGTGTGGTGACATCAGCACCAAAGGAGCAGAGCCTCCATTTCCTTGCTTTTCACACCTTCTGGATATTACAGAAAGATTTACAACACTCCTGTGAGGTCTCTTCATCCTTAAAAAGAGTTATAGGAGCAGCCCATAATTATTCATATTCTTTTTCCCTCTCCGTGGTGGTTCACAATGCAGCAAATAGACACAAGTTATTTTCCAAATTTTTCCTTCTGGGCAGGGAAACTCTGTGCTGTTTTGACCCTAACTGTGCTTTTCTATCACTGCTTACTATGCACAGAATTATTAACCCAGCCAGGGAGTAAATAAAAGGAGGTAACTTACTTACAATTCATGTGGGATATCCTATCTTTCCTGTGGGTAATTTTAATACAAATAGGGACCCCATATCTGAGAAATGTATTTTATACTGGTACAGAACTATACCAGTAATGTCATAGCAGTCTGTAAGTAATGTCATAGCAGTGTGTAAGTAATGGATACTCCTTGTATCAAGGAGTCCTAATGGCATTATATTATGAAAAGGAATGAAAGGTTTGTGACCCCATTCAGAGTTTTCCTTTATTTTGCCTAGGATGTAATCTGTGGAAAACCTCAAAACCATATCATGGAAATGCAACACCTATCAGTCTCCCAGTTGAAGTGTTCTCTGCTTACTCATATCAGCTGGTGGTCAGGGATTTTACAAACAAATGTTTCTGCAGTGATGGCAATGAGATCAATTTCTTCCACACGACCTTTGCAAGTGCAGACTGCTGTCACCTGAGCAGCCACCTGTGTAATCTGCCCGTCTGTTTAACTGCCCTAAGACTTTATTCAGACCTGATTCAAGGTCGATGGTGATTATTCAGGTGATCATCAACCATAGCTACCCTGAGGGAGAATTTTTAGAAGTGCAGGGGTGGGTATTTATTCCTCAGTTTTTATTCTGACCATCTCTAACTACAGCAACCTGCTAAGTGGAGATTATTAAAGCACAAGAACTTGACTGTGGTGGTTCCTGTACCAGGTACCAAGGGGAGCTGAGGAGCTCGGACCAAACTTAAATGCACATTTGCAGGTTGGTCCAGAGCTCATTCCTGAGCATTAAAAGCTGCTCCAGATTAGGCAGATGAGTTCAGATAACTGACACAAAGACATTCTGGATGGCAGGTGAGTCACTGGACATTGTCAATGTCCAGCACTACTCAAGATTAAATCCTCTGTGACAGTCAGAGCTTATCCTTTTACTGCCAGAAACAGCCTGGACATTTCCTGAAGTACAGCCAGATTTCAGCCATTGGGTCACATTTAAAGGGAAGATTAAACACACAGTGTTGTGTTCAAGTTTTTAACCTATGTAAACATGTTTTGTGAGCATTTCTGTTCTGTGCTTAGGGGCACTGTACAAATAAAAAAGCAATTATTCTGATTAGAAAGAGGAGAAAGGAGGACCAAGGTCACTCTAATGGCTATCGATCAACTTCAGAAGAACAGAACTAATTTTCAGGGAGTTATGGCACTGAATGAGTTTGCTATTGGTCTCATTGTTGAGAGGGAAGACATCATTCTGGTTATTTGCAATTGATTTTGTCTGAATTAAGAAGATAATTTATGTTTTAGGTTTTTATGCTGTTATTGACAATATATCTCATTAGAATATGTGGAGGAACCTGAAAGGTATGGTGGTTCAATCTCACTCAAGCTCCTTATGCTGCCATAAAACCCACTCAGGACTACACAATTATTGTTCTCCTCTCATTTCCAGCTTAGGAGCACCCCCAAAGTCCATGAAATTACTCCAATGTCAACCAGGAATGAGCCAAACAGGCTGAGCTGCCTCACCTGCACTCACAGTCTGGTGTTGCTGACAGGAAACCGTTCAAAGCCATAAAGAGAAACTTTCAATCTCAGCTTGCTGTGAGCTTTCCCTTCTGCTCTTCCAGGTCCCCATGGCTGGTATCCAGGAAATACATGAAAAAGCCACGAGTATCAAATAAAAAATATTGATTTTAATATCTCTGTCTTGAGCAGCCTCTTGTGTGCTTTATATCCAAAGAGTCTTTTATACTGATAACATTTTTGAAACAGACTGAGAATAGAAGTTCAGTGTAAATAAGGGACTATAAAAGCTTTGTCTGGTCTTTATTTACTTGAAAGAATTATCTCAATGCTTAAAAGGAATATTTGGACAATGTTTTTCCTCCAAGAAAAATATCAACAGAAACACATAAACGTTAAAAAGAATAAAATCATAGAATAATTAAAAAAAAACACCTGCTGAGAATGTGAGCCTGAATTTGTTGCTGTGGTAGGTCCAAGAAATCACAGTTCATGCTCTCTTCTGCTGCACCAGCTGGGTCCCTCACAGGCAATAGGCACCCATAAAGCATCAAAGTGTTCCTGCTTCTTCTACATCAGAAGAGTTCCTGATCCTTGTGCCCAAAATAAAAAAAAAGAAGTAGTAGGATATCAGGGAGGTAGGTCCACAGAGGAGAGGAATAAGAGAATACTTCCTAGAAGGCTCTGAGGGTCCCCAGACACATTTTCAATGAAGATTTTTTACTGTCAAGCCTGTCTTGAGTTCTAAAATTACTGTACTTCATAACCTTTGCACAATGAATGGAGGAAAACAAACACAATATTCTACATTTGTAAGGACAAGTGCTGTTGATTGGAGCCACTCACTTAAAATACATTTTGAAAATAATGTATAGTAGGTACTTGGGTTCTCATAAAGCACAGGGAGATTTTGGAGAAGGCATCACAATTATTCAAAAAACCAAAGTCCCCTTAACTTAAATTTTCTCTTCCTGCTCAATCTTATCACAGAGCCTACAACCAAAACAAAACAAATGCCATTGATTCTGTTTGCCTGTTAATTCCTGACAACCAGTTTGACTTCAGTAACTGCCCTCTGCTAGAATAACAAATAGAAATTCTCCTTCCCAGCTACAAGCACCATCTGCCATTTCATAGGTGCTTCAGTGACTCATTAATCTGTACTTAAATTGACTTTGCACAGAACACTGCAATTTTATTGCTGCCGTGCTTTGCAGAGCTCCTCAGACCCTTAAAGTCAATATGCTGAGAACATCAATAGCCTTGAAAACTCTTTCCAGGTTTGTGTAACCTTTGCTGGGACTTTATTCCCAGTCTTATATTATTTTCCCCACCTGTCCTCTTCTGAATTCTGAGAAACAATATCATTCAAATGCAACTGTGCTATTTTTCATAGACTGAAACCAAAGTACATATTTTTAAAGGGGATTAAAATGTTTTTATCAGCTGAAAGTCAGTTTGGATTGCATAATTGTCCAAGTGTGAGTGCAGAGTTGAGTTTTGTGCACTGAAATAGATATTAAATGCATGTGGAAAAGTATTTCTAGAGATATTTTGGATCTTTCTTGAAAGACTACTCAGAAAATATTAATGGAACCTCTTTAAATAACAAGCTGATACCAGTTTGCCTTCTCCTCAAAATTACTTTCAGATATATCTATTTCTGTAAACTTTATAGCATTTGAATATAGACAAAATCTTCAAGGTCAAATTGCTTAAAAACCCCCAGAAATTCTTATTACAACCAACATATATGCATTGCCCATGTCTATCAAAAATGTGTTTTTATCCATGTCCCTTTTCTCTTGTGTTTTTCATGTCCTGTCAGACCTGAAGCCCTGCACCTGGAGCTCACTGGATGGAAAAACCAAGCAGCCCCATGCAATTCCAGAGCTCTGCCCAGAGACTTTGCTACCAGCAGTGGCAGGACCTGGAGGTCTCAGCTGGAGCCTGATTTTGTGTTCCCATCACCTTTTTCTGTGGGGAGGTGAGGGACAGATTGAGACAGGAGAAAGCCTCTCTCCACACCTCATTCTGTTTCTTTTCCCTGTATTTTAAATACGTTTTTAATTGGACTTTAAACATCACATGCTCTTTATTAGTAGTAGCTGACAGAAGTTTTCCTATTGCTCTAGTACCACCAGGTGTATTATAAAACACATTTTAAAAATTGGCATTTGGAAAAGATGAAGGTGAGCAGCCGGAATTTTTTAATTCCGTGACCATAACAACAGCAGTAAAAGATGAAAAAAGGCAATATGACCAAAGATGTCTTTCTTCTCTGCAGCTCTTAACAAAACTCAGCAAAATAACACCAGCCACCCAGCTCCTTTCTAAAAAGGGACATTCCTGTGTCTTCTCCTACATTCAAAGTTTTTGCAGACCACACAAATGAATCTTTGTAAATTTAGTCAAACATTTCATTATAATAATTCACTTTATATAAGTTACGTTGTTTTTATACTAATAAGTGCAGAAATTACTTGCATTACCAGAGAACAGAACATTAGGGAAAAACCCAAATATAAAATGCCTTCCCTCCCCAAAGATAATCACAACCATCCATGTGGGAAGGAGAAATACCATGCTTTATTCTTTGGGATTAGGGCATTCTTTTAATTTGCCATTTGGCATTATGAACACAGTAAACAAAGAGAGAAAATATAGAAACCATGTGACTGCTTGTTCCATAGCCTTTTGCATGCTGCTGCTGGAGCCTGGCTTTCAGATGTCAGTACAAAGCTGCCTGCTCACTGATGCTCAGTAAGAAATGTCAGGGAAGAGATAAGCAGGCTAAAAGGAGACTATTTTAGAAACATGGTCTGTTCTATCATTAGTTCTATAGATAAACTTCCCAACATATTTTTGAAGAGCAAATGTTTTTCCTTAGCCAAATGTAAAGTCAAAAGGAGAGAGTGTTTTAATATGGAAGTGGGGGTGATTTCAAGACCTTCATTTAGGGGAGATACTTTAAACTCGTTAGGCTGGTGGTGTAAGCTGCTACTGTACTTAAGCCTTTATGTTAAAATTATTCTGCTTGTCAGAAAAATGGGGAAAATTTAAGTCTAAATTTTCAGGACATAAATCAGAAGTAGAAAGGGAGTCTCTATCTTCATGTAAGCATTCAGACAATATGGAATGGTAAATAAGGGCCAAATTCTTGGTAAGTCTTAGTTCTGCAATAAAAGGAATTCGTGGAATCATGGAACGATTTGAGCTGGAAGGGCCCTTTGAAATCATTGAGTCCTGCAGTGATCAGGGACATCTTCAGTGAGATCAGACTTCTCAGAGCCCTGTCCAACCTGACCTTGAATGTTTCATGGAAGGGGCATCCACCCCCTCTGGGTAGCCAGTTCTGCTGTTTCACCACCTTCACTGTGAAAAATTTCCCCCACCTTTTAGTTGGAAACCCTTTGCCTTGTCACCACAGTGAAGGGTCTGTCCCCATCTTTCTGCAAGCTTCCTTTAGGTATTGAAAGGCCACAGAAAGGTCTCCTCAGAGCTTTTTCTGCTCCAAGCTGAGCAAGCCAAACCTCGTCAGCCTTTCTGCACAGGAGAGGTGCTCCAGCGCTGGGATCATTTTTATAACCTTCTTCTGCAGCCCATCCAGCAGCTGCAGGTCCTGGCTGTGCTGGCTGGGCTCTGCAGGTGGGGTCTCACCTGAGCACAGGGCCAGAGGGGCAGAGTCCCCCTGCCCTGCTGCCCATGCTGGGCTCAGCCCAGGGCAGGGTTGGCTCTCCAGGCTCATGTTGAGCCTTCACCAGCACCCCAAGCTCTTCTCCCCAAGAATGCTCTGCATCCTTCCATGCCCCTCCTTGTTCTGATCCTGGGGGCTGCCCCGAGCCAGGTGCAGGACCCTGCACTTGATTCCTGAGCCCACATTTCCTGAGCTGGTCCCTTGCTCTGGGATCCTCATCCCCAGGACCTGTGGGGCCTGAGGGGCCCTTTGTGTTCCCTGTCCCAGCACAGGGGCTCCAAACAGCAAGCAGACAGCATGCCACTCATCTGCTGGAAACATTCCAGAGGGTTAAACTGGAGGGATTTGTCAGCTTCCCAGCAAAAAGCTCCATTGAATTAACTCTGTATCTGCTTGTGGTCTGCTAATGGCAGAGAGCAGCAAAATCAGGTGCACCACGTTTTACTTGCCAATGTTTACAACACAGAAAATATGTTTGGACCGCAAAGGACAAAAGGTGGTTTTACGTCACCTTAGGTAGCATATGATGGACATTGTCAAAGACTGGAGAGGTGACAGACTAGATAATACTCTAATTTCTTGATCTGATCCCAAAAAGGCACACTCAATCTGTAGATCACCTTTACCTGCAAGCATATATTAAAATGTTCTAATTTTTCCCCAATAAAGCATGTTAGTTTAACATATTTTTAGAAGTCGTCTTAGTCACATCTAAATGCATGCCAAAGGGATTTAATTTAGACTGCAATTAATTTTCCTCTCCCCTACACAGCAAGTACAAATGGTATAAAAAGCTCCTACATGAAACAGAAAGTATTTTAAAGCCAGCAGAGATGTCAGACAGTCATGATGCGAGGCAGCAATCAGCAGAGAATGTGACCTATTTGGTCCTCTTGCTTTGTTATAAATCAGGAGTAACTCCACTGAGCTCTGGTTTATTATACTGATGGAAATGAGCTGTAAGCCAGAGAATAATATTCTTGATTAATCACAAGAAATTTCTTTCTTTCTGAAATACTTAGTTGTCTTCAGTGTGAAGGTTTCCTCAATATATTCTTTTGGCTTGCACTGGTCATGCTGTTTTGTATTATTTCGCCACAGAAGGTGGTTTTTGACAGCAATATTTGTTAAATTGTAGACCTTGTAAAGGGTTTGCTGTGCCGTTCCATATGTTTGCAAGACAGGAAAAAGTCACTTCCCACCACAGCAGCAGAGGGATTCATAGTGGGAAGGCTAAATTAGTTTTAATGGGTATTTGTCTTTTGCTCCAGTCTGGAACAAAAGTCTTGAGAACAAAGGGAAAATGGGTAGAGAAATGGAGGGCTCCAACCCACAGCGCTACATTATTGACTTTCCATACAACAGTGCTTTCTTAGAGCCATGTGCTAAATATTGCTGCTGTTCCCAGTCCTGACCCTCACATGGGCTGTCTCCACTTCCACGCCAGTGCAAACACACTGTACTGGGTGATTTATCAGTGCTGAATCCTCAAAGCCATTCTGCACAACTGTGCACAACCTGCACTGTCCCTCAGAAGAGGAAGAGGGACCATTTTTGTCCTGGCAGATCCTTTGGGGGATCCGGGGATTCCCCACCAATGTCAAACCCCATGATTCCAACACTACCACTGAATTTGCATTTAGCAAATGCTACCTGATTTCACAAGCCACAAACACATGGAAATTCTTCACAACATCCAGAAAATCCCACTTACATTGGCAAAGGCAGAGAGTGGCTAGGTTTCGGCCACAGAAACAGCTGCCTCTAGCATGGAGCACAAAAACCACTTAGCAGCTGTTTAATGCACACACAAAAGTAAAAATGGGACTGTTTACTTCAAGGTATATTACATTTTGGAAAAGTAAGGAGCACAGTGCTAAAATACAGAAAGGAAAGAATGGACATTGTTCACATCAGGGAAACTCACTGAGTTAAACCAACACTCCAAGCAGAACACCTGCTTGGAGGCTACTTCACACTTTCACTAGAGAAATGGGAGAATTGGGTTTCACTCAGAGCAGAAGATGAATGTTTTTGAAATATTGCCATCCCTGAGTGAGAGTCCTTGAGTTGAACTCATGTCTGAGCTGTTGCTGGGCTTCTTGTGCTATAACTGTTCTCTCTGAGAACAAAAGGAAACCCCATGGATCCAGCAGGAAATATTCCATCCCAGCTGGGGGGTGCAGATGATGATGAGGCTCACCAATATGTGTGCCCTGCATCTTCATCATTTGTACAAAACACTGCATTTTGTTTCAATTTTGTACTTTTGGTGAACCACCAGGAGATTCTGCTGGCACAAGGAGACACACACAGGTACCTGAAGATTTGTTCTATTTACTGCTGGGCTCCTTCCACACATCTCACATACAAACACAACAGAAACAACAGGAAGATCTTTGATCCCAAATTCTCAGGTTAAGTTTCCTGTCTGACAGTTTAAGAATAAAACCAGCAAGGAGCTGTCTGTACCTTCCCCACATGTTTCCAAGGCACAAGACACAGCCTGTGAGAAACATCTCCAGCTGAGCTGAAGGGTTTAAAGAGCAATAACTGGAAAGAACCTCCTGTGCCCAGAGCCTCAGGCCACACTTTAAAGGTTTTCTGTGCAATCAGGAAAACTTGCTGTTCCATCACAGCCTGATCAAAACTGTCAGCAGATGGGTTAGTGAGAAAGACAACAAATACTGCAAGAATTGGTGGGAAAGACAGCAAATACTGTAAGAGCTGGAAACTTTGAGTCTCCAAGATGGTAAGGAATACAGTAAGGCTCTTGGGTGCCTCAGAGAAAAGGTGCTGTCAATATTCTCTTGCTGGAGTCTCTCATTTACAGAAGGTAACCAAGGCAGCCCCAAGATTTAAGAACTGAAAGGACACAAGTTTAAAAAAAGAAACCATTATACAGGCAGAGAATGCAGGATCAGCTTGAACACAGTGATGATAAGACACACTGCTCTGTCTTTCCACCTGAAAAATCCACCAAAGTGCCATACAAAATGCCTATAAATACAATGCATTTAATGTTTTCAGAGCAGGCAGATGCTCACTGGGAAAACAAGTGTGTCTGTGCAAAGGATTTTTCATGTTGGACCCCGCTGTGTTTTAGATAATTTCCCGTGCCCCCAGAGCCAGCTGCAGCCCCCCAGCCTGGAGCATCCTTTGGCCTGGCTGTGCCACTGACTCAGATCCCCTTTGTCCTGGTTTGGGCTGGGAGAGAGTTCATTTTCTTTCTAGTAGGTGGTCTGGTGCTGTGTTTTGGATTCTGCATGAGAATAATGTTGGTCACAGGCTGATGTTTCAGCTGTTGCCAAGAGGTTACTCCAAGTTAAGGACTTTTCAGTGTCCTGTGCTCTGCCAGTGAGCAGGAGCACAAGGAGCTGGGAGGGAGCAGAGCCAGGACAGCTGCCCTGAACTGGCCACAGGGATATTCCAGACCTCAGAACATCGTGCTCAGCACATAAACTGGGGGAGTTGGCCATGGGGCAGGAATCAGTGCCTGAGGATTTTCTGGACATTGGTAGTGAGCAATTGTATTATGCATTGCTCATTTTGTATATTGTTTTATCATCATCATTATTATTTTCCCTTCACTTCCTGGCCTACTAATCTGTCTCTATCTCAGCCCACTTTTCCCCTGGCTCCATTCCCCATCCCACTGAGGGTGAGGGGAGCAGTGAGCAGGCAGCTGTGGGTGCCAGCTGGGCTTAAACCACGACACTTCACACCAAACACTGAGTTACGGTACAAAACCCTCCCACAGGCTCCAAGTCACCCTTCAGAGCATATGTTCAGAGACATTCAAGGACACAAGCTATTTCTTTATCTGGAGAAGGTAAGATACAGCTGGGTAATTCTCTCTTGGTTTGTATTGAAGTGTTGGAGCAATTATAGATCTTAGGAAACAGAAGTCAGTTTTCTATTTTGAGACCCAGTATAGTTCACATGCTTGTCTGTGCTCAACAAAGGAATGTTTTTAGAGGCTCAAGGATGTACTGTCTCTTTTAGAGTAAGGCTCTAGGTTTGGAGAGCTGTTTGGGCACTGCTTCCACATGAAGAAAATCTCCTGAGCTCCCTGCACTGCAACAGTGATAAAACCCTGAATAACCAAATTCACACACAGCAGAGAAACAAGAGCACCCAACAGAGCACCTGCCACATCACAGAACTCCTTGGGTTTGTATGAAACAAGGCCCTTTAGTCATTTGTGATGTAAGATTCTCCATCAGGTTTTCGGTCCTGATGCAGGTTGCCGAAGGAGCAGGAGCACAATGCCTTGGCATTACTCACTGGGTGGAACTCCACGGTGATCTCAGTGGTACTGAGAGAGATTTTCGTGACTCCAGGATGGAGCTGTACTCCACACTGCATCCCAGTGCACCTCCCACCAGATGATGCTGCCCTGATGAGTCCTACCCTCACTTCTTTTGTGGGTAAAATCCAGGAAGTTTTACTTTATAGTAGATTATTTTTCCTGAATCTACAGACCATAAGTACAGCTGAGATTGCACAGATTGTTGTCCTTGAAAAACACTGCCTGATGCTCTGTGTACACCCACACAGTGCCCCACCACCAATGACTGGGTTGCTCTGTAGTGCAGTGAAAGGTCTTTTTGAAGTTCATGTTGTGTGCCTGCAGTCGTTTCCTGCTGCATGACATTCTTGAAAGACTAAATCCATACTAACATAACAGCCATAAAAAGATTTGGAAAGTGCAGTTAAAATATAGATGTATGGGATGGGGATTAAATAAATCTATCTGGGTTTTTTAAAACACTTGTAATTTGGAACTGTGTCAACAAACTGCATATTATATTACATCAGTGGGAAAGAAAAGAGGAAGGGAAAGGGAGCAAAAATACTTAGAGAAAAATTACTTTCCTTTAAAAAACCCCTACAAAATAATAAATGTCAAACATTGCAAGAAAGAACCAAAAAGGCAAAATGTCTGCTCCTCAAAACAGAATATCCACCTGAGAAGTTTTTAATTACATGCTATATTGCCTGAAGAATTAATGCTTTGGCTTGGGCTGCAAGGAGCTGGGTCTGTAGTAGATTTGCTTTCCTTGGACATTCTGCAGATGACATTTTATACAGAGAAAAGTAACTCGAAGATATAACAGTAGAACAGGACAATGCAAAAACAAAAATGGAAAGAACTGGAAAGGCAGAGTAATCCCAGCATTTAAGAAGCTAACCCAGGTCACAGTGCCCTGTTTAAATGAACAGCACTGCATTTTGTTACAACACACTGGTCATCTCTCCATATTCTTTATGCAAGAGCACGGAAAACTTCTATTAATTAATTATAAATTAAAAGTGCTAGTCGGTAAACTGCTCCTCAATGTATTTTTCACTTCTTTTTACATTTCCCAATGCTATGCAAGGCTCACCACCACAATGGGAAAAATACTTCAAAAAATCCCAACACTGAGACAGTAATTTAAGTGTTTTTATGGAACTGGAAAAAAGTTCTTTTCCAGTGGAAAGCCAGCTGATGGCCATCACTTGAGATCCTTGTTTATGTTTTAGATAAAGGCTGAGGTCAGAGTAACGCTCAGGAACAATGACCAATCTGACAATCTGACAGTTTCTTAGGTTACAGGAAGGCTGTAACCAAGCTATCACTGAACATGGGTGTCAAATTAAGCAACTAACACCAAAAAGAAAGATTCGAATGAAATGAGATATTTTCCCAGTTTTCTAATCTAATACTGCTCCTCTGATATGTAAAATACAGCTGTCCTTCAGCTGATTTCCTTTGTTCCAGGAGCAGTTTAACAGTGAAACACATCATCCATATAACTGGCTAAACTGATGGAAAAACACCAGGCTCTCAAAACTTCTCTCTCCTGCTGCTATAACTTTTGTACTGACACAGCAACCTGATACAAATCTCACCTCTGATACAAAAGCAAATCATCCTCTGCCTCCCTCATGATAGCAGCAGTGCCCATCTTCCCTTATTCAAGAGTTCAGAGAAATTTCTATGGCTTTCAGGTATTAGTCACTACAGAGTCATTACAGAAAGCTGCATCACCAGCTCGACAGAAATGTAGGAGGGAAGAACATTCAAAGATAAATCACTGTCCCCCCTCCAGGCTCCTTCAAGACAAGCTTAAGCCCTCCATCCCCTCCCACACCTGACATTCCTAACTGCAGTCAGGAATCAGAGGTAACCTAGCAAAGTCCTGAGCTGGAGGAGAACTGCAGAGCACCTGGGGAAGGGAAGGACTACCCTTTGCTGGAAGGGCAGGGGTGGAGGTAGGAGGTACCAGTGACAAATTGCTGGAGCTGAGGTTCTGAGGCTGCTCTCCCTGGGGAAGCTCTGGTCACCCTGAGTCAGGCTGACATCATCCCTGCCAGCCTTGCTCACTGGCACTCCAGGCACATCCTGCTGCAGCGTTGAGGAGCCGGTGTAAGCCTGTCTAAATGGATCCCTCCACTGGAAATGGGAAGGGGGACTTCCCAAACCCAGATTCTGAAAGCTCTCCCCCCTGAGTGCCTGCAGTAGCAAGAGTGTTCCATGCTGTGTGGGGTGCAGTCATGCTGTCACCAAACCCCTGGGTAAGGGACAGGGAGCGCAGGCCAGGCCCTGGCCCAGACCCAGATCAGTTTGAAATCAGGGTGGCTGTTCCTCACCTGCCTACAGCCCCTGCCTCTGCCCCTCAGCAGAGCAGCTTTCCTCTCAGAGCCAGGAGCCGTGCTTCTCTCTCTCCTGCAGAGCTTTTCCTGACAAGGGCTTCATAGCCCTTCCAGAGGCCTGAAAGTGAACACTGAGCCCCAGAACCCCAGGCTGTCACCAGTGAGTGATCAGTACAATCATTACACGTCCCACACTGAGGTGCCATGGAAAACGTGCTACAAATCTGTCCCAGGAACCCCCCGGATTCTTTCTGGCTCCCTCAGGACCTTGCTGCCACTGGCAGTAACAAAAATGGGGTCGACCATAAGAACAGAAATACAGAAAAATACACAAACTCAAGAATACAGAAACATCCTCATGGCAAGTAGCTGCTGTAATTATTAAGCAACACATAATAAGAAAGGCAGTTTAATTCCATGTTCCTGGACCAGCTGTCATGCATTTGCAAAAGAATTATAAATGTATTTGATAAGTTTCCCTTATTTGTAGCAGCTCTAGGCTAGACACATCCTGGGTCATCTGATTGTGCGAGTCAAAGATTTGGGGAATCAGTCTCCAGGAAACTGAGCCTTAGCAACCCTGGAAATTGCAATTATGGAGAACACCCAGGTGCCATTTTCCCTCCAGTACTTCTGAAAATGGGTTATCTTCAGATCATCTCCAAGGTAATTCAGGAGACCCTGATTTTCAAGATTATTAAGCTCAGATGAGCTGAGATTGTCCCACAATCCTAAATCTACTCTGTGCAATCTTAAATTTACTCGGGGTAAACCCTTTGGATTAGGAACATTGGCTTTGATGCTGTAAACCTGGGATTAATTTAGGCTTATGAATAACCCCATTAAATTCAGCTCTTTTTTGTACATTTGCAGAAATGCTGCCATGTGCAGAGGTTTGTTATGAAAGGCACATTTGCTGTGTGCTGCACATTGGAAAGCAAAAGGGGAACGTGGCAGCAGGGGAACATGGCCCATCTTAATGAGGGGATCAGAAACAGCTCCCAGGTACACGACCTTCAGAGCACAGCTGACAAGCATGGTTCACTTACAGGACGGGTTTAAAACCATCTACATGCCTGTGTTTTGAACTGACAGTCTGGTTGTTATCCTTGGCTAAAGGAGAAATGCTGAACTCCATAGTTTTTCATTCTGACCCCTACATTCTTGGGAATAACTAAATTCACTGCTGCATTTTCCCAGGTTCTTGCTCCAGCCCTCGCTGCCTGTTCAGCAGTGACAGAAGCACAGGGCTGCCCAAAGCAGAGTGAAGCCTGCTGGTTTATTTATTGGGACTCCAAAGGGAATCCCTCAAGCATGCAAAGATTCAAAAGGGGTAGGAAAAATTGCTTAAAATAACAATCTTATTTTAAGCATGGATTAGAGGCTGCCCTGCCTTTCCTCATAGGGCAGCAAGTAATGCAGTGAGGGGAGTGAGCTCCCACATGCTTTGGGAATGCAGTCAGAGGGGTTAAGAGGCACAAAGTCTAAACAAGATCACCCAAGAAACACAGTGATGCATAAACAATAGGTGCTTAAGTTAGAATGAGAGCTCCAGCAGGGCCATGCCCTGGTGTTTCAAGGACCTGCATACCTGCCGTGTGTACCAGTCCCTTTCTCCTCTCCTTCTTAGGAGCTGCTCTGCAGCCTCCAGCAGGGCCATGCCCTGGTGTTTCTACCTGCCGTGTGTACCAGTCCCTTTCTCCTCTCCTTCTTAGGAGCTGCTCTGCATCCACAGAGTTGAAAGGGTTTATGGCTTAAAAAAAGAACTGACAAGATGTATTTCATGAGGATTGTACAGTGCAAACACGAGTGTTTGTAGCTGCATTGCCATGGAAACAGCAAAAAAATGGGTTATCATTTTCTCAGAGGTTGCTGTCCATTCTTCCATAGACTATCTGGCATAAAAGGGTTTATTGCTTTTCACCAGTGCAGTACTGCAGAAATATTTTTAGCTCCACTAATTTAATTTCATATTCAAATCAATCTGAAAATGAGTTACCTTTCAGTCTGCCAAAGGCTGTCAGGCAAAGCTTTCAGTGATTTGGTTTTGCTTTGGCTTGTGATGATGGAAAGATTATACCATGTAACAACATGGAAATGTGTCCCAAAGTTCTAGAATTCCATTATTTCATTATTTAATTTCAATTTCATTATAATCCATTTGAATTTGATATAAAATGTTGTTCTTTGAGGAATGGTGGAGGCTTGTACTATCTCTTCAGAGGTCTGAATAATAACATCATTACACATTCAAAAGTATCTCAAAGCAGATTGAAAAAAATGCATATAAAAGTCCTGCAATATTGCAGAAGACAAGCATAAATTGTTATATTTTTCACTAGCTGATGCAGGGTATTTAGATATTCATTCACAAATCCAGTAAAAGCCAATAGAAACCAGTGAACTTCAGAGTCATAAATACCCAGCTTACTGATGCCCAGAACAAGCCAAGCCCAGCACTTCTGATTCCCAGGTGCCTTCTGTAGCCAGCAGACCACAGCTCAACATTTTGGATAAAATAAACTGCTTAAGAAGCCTCTTCTGGCACAAGCCCTTGGCACAGCCTCCATCACAGCTGCTCTGGGAGCAGACCCTGCACTGCAGGGAGATGCCAGAGCTCTGTGGTCCCCAGCTTCCTTCTGTGGCCTGCTGCCTCTCTAAAAACAGTAACCGAAAAAAAGAATGAATTCATATTTTGCTAGAACAAACCCAGGGCTGCTAACACCAGAGACAAGGTTGGTTCATACTCAGTACAGGGCAGTGCTCTGAGTAGATGATTTCTGCAGGCAGTTTCATTTCTATGTCTGCTTATTCTGAACAGCAACTTCCTGCAGCTGCCAGCAACATTTTAATGGTGTTTCTGAGGGACCCTTTGTCCTTGAGACTTAAACAGTCCAATATTTTTTTTTTCTTTTAACTTGGAATATTTGCATTTACATTAGTGCTTTACCCATTAAACCAGGTTCAGTGGCAAAGTAGAGGTCCATTACAGTTTGAAGGGGAGTTCCCTCAGGGCTTGTTTTTTTTTCCCAGTTGATCCAGCTGAAAATATTTACATAGCACCAGAGAAAGTTAGTGACAGAGAAACTCAGGCAGAGGTAAGGAAAAATATAAGGAACAGTTTGAAGCCCTTGACTTGTTCAAGAACTGCTCAGAACATCTGAGTACAGAGAGGATTTTGTTAATATGGATTGAGGAAACTTCACATTTGTGAAACAATAGGGTTTTGAAAGATAAGGACAGGAAAACAGTATTTTGCTTGCTAAAAACTCCTTGTCTCACAGCACTCAGATTTCTGTCCCTGCTACCCCAATGCTCATCCTAATGGAGAGCCCTTCAGCATTTCTGGGCAGTGGGGAAATGCAATTACCTCATCCCACAGAGGAAAGGACACAGGTAGAGTCACTCACCCAAATTCCTACAGGCAGGCAGTGACTCACCTGGGAATTATTCCCTGTTCAGTGCTTACCCACTCAACTCGTCCCTGGAGGAATAAGCTCCTGACACCAATGGCAGAAAACAGATCTGATTTCCAGTACAGGCAGACTGACTGAAGAGGGGGATTTGCCCTTTGACTATAAACCAGTTGGTTTATCACATATAACTCAGATTTTTGTTTTTCATTTGATTTGAAGCATTAACTCTGTGTAGGTTTTTACAACACGTTTGCATTCCTTCATTCTTATTTCATAATTTTTTCATGGGATTATATCTCGTGATATTTCACTATGTAATTATTCACAATTCCCCCAAAACACCAAGGTTACCAACTGTAGCTTCCCTGAGAAGAGAATGAAAGCCCCAGCCTCTGGCCAGTGAGGCAGAAATGTGTTCTGGGTTCACGGTGCTGCCCAGGGCCCTCTGAGGGCAGGAGAGCACAGGGAGCAGTTTGGGCACTCCTGCAGCAACTCAGGTCTGGCAGCAGCACCAAATCTGGATTTAAATACTTTTTCATGTCCTCCTAAACTTGATCCCAGAATCAATCAGCCCATAACAAGTGTTATTAAGCAAGAATACTGAGCCAATGTTGAGCTGGGCAGCCTCACATTACAGACATTACTGTCCAAACCATCTTGTCTCAGATTTTCTGATGTCCTCACCATGATGCTGCTGTCCCACTTCCCCAAAGGGATGCGAGGGCAAAGAGTTGGTGATGTTTCAGAGATGCAGGAACACACGGTCCTGGGTATTTACAGGAAGAGCCCTGGGACTTCCCTGCTCGAGGAGAGCCTGCAAGCTGCCGCCGGGGCCTCCGGAGCTGTTTTCTGTCGGTGCCACGGCGCAGGCTCCGAGCCCCGATGGCCGCCATGGCCAGTCCTATCCCCAGGGCCTGTGCTGGCCAGCGTGACTGAACGTCTGCATGGCACTGACAGGCTCCCTCAGCTCCCCTGCAGGCCATGCTGCGGGAGGGTAGGAAAATTATAAAAAAAAGGCCTCATAAAAGCAGGCCTGCTCTGTTATTCCAGTGGCTGGCCTGGTCAGGCTAGCCCTTTGCAAGATGCCATGTGAAAGCAATCCTGGTGTGAGCAGCTGGTTAACATAACAGTCTAGTCCTGTGTGAGAACAACCAGCACCTCTATAAACTGGTTTTACACTGTTAGATAATTTCCATTTTTCTGTCTCTCACTGATAACCTTCCCTGCACATCCACGCTGGAGGTTTGAGTGACCAATAAATACAGGGTAACAACTTGTTACTAATCAATATGTAATTGGCAAGAAAGCTACTGACAGAGTCACGCATGAGGCCTGTAAAATTGTATAAAAAGGAGTAATGTGAATAAAGAAGGGGCTTTTTCCACCATGAAGAAAATGGTGATTTATTCCCACATGTGATTTATTCCCACAGGTGCTGAGGGTGCAGGGACACCCCCGAGGGATGGGGCCATCCAGAGGGCTTTAGGTTTTCCTCTGGAATCTGTGAAACTGAGAACAGTGCCTGCAACCACGTCCTGATTGAAGATCTCCATTGACAAACTCTCACTTTTAAACTCTCACAGTGTCATTTGACGTGGGATCAATGCTTGTCAGAGAAATTTATAAATAGAAAGCAATTTTAGCTCTGTCTTTGTAGTCCAGCTCGTGTGAGAAACTCTGAGCTTCTGGACAAGACTGACTGCTCAGCATGTTTTGGTGAGGCATCACTTCCAGAGCAGAGAGCCTCCCAAGTTTAGCGCCAGCTCAGCCACATGCTGCAGGGAGCAGCTGAAGAATGAATTTATATGCCTCCCTTTAACTGAAGACAGAAATTGACAGAGGCAAAAAGGGAGGAAATTTTAAAATGTTTCTTTTTTAAACACACGAGCTGTCCCCTATTGTATTCTCCTCTCCTCTTCTTGTTGCAATTATTTCTGCAAATATAGCACCAGGCTTTGGGTAAGCTATTTAAAAAAACTTACTGAAAAGTAACACAAGGGGTTTTATATATATATGGGTGTGTATATATAGAGAGAGACATGAAATATTTAATATAATATATCAAATATATATTTCATACAATACATTATAATATATAATATATTACATAATAAGGTATAAATCTATTATAAATATATAATATTTTATATAAATATATAATATAATATATATTACATATTTTATATATTATATATATATATATATATTTATATATCTGTGAAGCACAAGCTACCTGTGCAGCTCCACAAAGAACTTTAACAATTTTAATGCCTTTCACATCCTTACAATTTTCCCAATTTTTTTATTATTAATAGCAGATGAATATTTTATATATCTACACTACAGATCACAGCAGAGTTTTATACAAATGGAATTGTTCATGGAAAATTCTAGTAAAATTAAAAAAAAACATTTTAAACATATAATTTTTTCATCAATTTCAGCTGTACCAGCCTGAGTTTCAGGTTTTTGCTGGGAGCAGGGACAGGCTGCTGTACAGTGTCCCCCTTGAGGTGCTGATAATGGGGATGGATGGGAATGAGAACCTGGCAGCATCCACCCAGGACTCTTATCAGGCAGCATTCAAGGAGCACAGCCAAACGTGAGAATGGTTCTTAAACAGTAACTCAGGCTGTGAAATCAGCATGGGCCCCCACAACTCTGAGAAAGAGCAATAATTTACTTAGGGCTCAGCTGCAGTCTTTGCTTCAGTGAGAATCTTCCCTTGGAAGTGCCTAAATGAGAGAAACCAGTGAATCTTTTTTTTTTTTTCTCTTTTTTTTCCCCCCACAGGACTTGGAAGAGCACTTGAAGTTTCATTGATTTTCATCTACAAGAGGCATAATCACCCATGAAGTAACAGAAAACCCTTGAGGAAAAGCTTAGAGATCAGCAATGAGAAAAACACTAAAAATTATTAAACACCTTGTTAATATAATTGGAGATGAATCTACAATACCTGAATATTCTCTGTTTATTTCTCATTTCTGTTTCTTTTAACATCTTGTTTAATTTATATTTCCATAAGGCTACTCGCTATCATATTCTTTATAAAATATATGTTACAAAAACCCTCAAACCAATATATACAATTTCTTTTTGCTGAGTAGTGACCAGAGAATACACATCATTAAAACAACCTTTCTACCAGCTGTATTTTTGTTTGGGTTTTTAAAATTCACTCTCAGTGTTCCTGTTTGCAGGAAGTGAGATCATCACAGTGAAAGCAGAGAATATTAATGACTCAAAGACTAATAGGCTAATTGCTTATGGGACACTGAGCCAGCAGCCTCAGGTATCAAATGGCTTTTCATTTAATACTGGCAGAGACATCTGAATGATAAGCATGGAAATTGGAGAGATAACCTTGCAGGATGACGGTGTGGGTGCCAGGGCTCTGTCCCCTCCCTGCTCAGCAGCAGCCCTGCAGTGGCTCTGAGCACAGCAGATTCCTGCAGTGCCTGGAGGGATAAATTCCCACTCCAGATCCCTGCTCTGGGCAGCCGTGGCTCCCAGAGGGACACAGCCCTGCTGCAGTGACATGGGCACTTCTGCAGGGACCTGCTAAACACCAGTGGCACTCACTGCCATGAGTACCAGCCTGGCACACAAATCCCTTTTACACGGAGTATCCACACACACAGACAATTCTATGGGTACAGACAATTCTACAATTAACACTGCACCGACCCAACAGATCACTCAAACTTTGTTATCCTGACTTTTTTGAAATCAGATCTAGAACAGATCTTGAATCAGAAGAGCAGATTCTTTCTTGTCAAACTTATAACCCCACAAACCCTGTGGCAGACAGGACAGTTAAAGAACCTCTGCAAAAAATATTTCCTTTGGATCAAGAAGTTCACTTGTATTTCCTTGCCAGTTCTTAGCAGCTACTGTAACATTTTCTTTAATAAGGTGGAGGTAAACTCTCCCATATTCTCACAAAGGGCTGCTCTCTTCTGCTGTCAGTGAATTCCTGCCCTGCAGAGCATGCTGAGTGTGTCACAGCACTGTGTTAGTGACCAGGAGATGTTCTCCGCTGCAAAGGCTTCCCAGAAACATCTCCCACAGTGATTATCATTTCAGCCATGAGCTTGTCTCCTGTGTGTTCTGTACATGAAGCAAGCCCAGACACACTGCTGAACAGTCCAATAAACTGGGAAAGAAATGGGGGCTCATATTTATAATATACCTATCAGCCATGAACAAAAAGGCAATATTTTAATGAGTTAATAGGCACACCTCTGTTGACCAAGGCATGGGTAGTTGCCCTGCCTGTGATTGTACAGAGGCACAGCCTGGGGCTGGAGGGTCTGGAAGTACATTCACAGGCCTGCTTTTGCACCTTTAAGCGTGTATTTGAGTACATTCTGGACAAGCAGTCCATACCTTTGCTGTTGTGGGAGGTGTGTGTGAACCATCTGTGCAGGTGTGCAGGAAGATTTACCTGCTCTTGCATGGGCCTGTATTTGGCGTACAGTCAAGAATCTGCTTGTACAGATTGTGCACCCAGTAGTGACTGGGTGAGTTACACCATGGATAATCATCTCTGGATGTTAAAATCATCCCAGACCATGACATTATTCCATGTCCAACATCCACACAGAGACACATTTACATACAAATTGTGAAAGGGAGAAAGGGGAAAAAAATTGCTGTTTGTTTTTAAAAGCACTGCATTTCAATCAATTCACATTTCTATGCTGCCTGTGGGAGTAAAAACTTTATTAAAGTACCAGTTTTCAGAAGATTTTAACAGCATGAGCAGTGGGTATACTGACTTGGATATCTGAGTATAGATACACACCTGTATGTACTTGACAAAACACCAAGCATGTCTTGAGGTTTTTATAGGAGGTCAGAGTTTTATCCTGTATATCCCGGTCTGACAAGGTCTTCTTGCCATTGGTTTCTGAAGACATGGCCTGCTCAGGTTAGAAAAATGCTCTGAAAACTAAGAGCAGCTTCAGTAAGATTGACAGCTCTTTCTTGCAATCTCAGTATTTCTCAGTTGTTTTTAGAAGAGCCTGTGAGGGCTCAAGGCCAAGATAAACCCAGCTCAAAGCAGAGCCGTGGCTCCAAGCACCCCTGATAAGTATCTGACCCGTTAAGATGTTGTCAGGCTTATTATAGAAGGTGCAGTGTTTGATCTCAGAGGGGCGAGATTAACACCCCAGACTGGAAACTTTGCTGTGACAGGCAGCTGTGGCAGGAGTGCTGACACTCCCGAGGGCTGCCCCTGCACTGGCCCACAGTGCTCATCCACTTGCCAGCTCAGGCACTTATCCACGTAGACAGCTGTGACACAGGGTAAGGGTAGACCTGACTTTGTTCCCACTAAAGTCAGTGGTAGAATCTTTAATTCCACTGGGAATCAGGCTGCTTGTATGTCGGATTATGGCTTTTTCCGATTTAGACATGGGGTTACTGAGAGGTGTTTTAAAAATTTTTATTTGAGTTTTAGTTCTCATGTGAAGACATAGACAATACATATGTATTAATTCATGCCATCACAATCAGAACAATACATTATTAGAACAATTACAATGCACTATAAGCGGTTCTTGGCCTATCAGCTTTTTGCCACACCATGCTGCAAATGCCTTAAAGCCAATAATCTAAAATTACCTCTTGTGTTCCTACTACAATGCATCTTTCAGAGTTCTATTTCTCCAAAGTATCCAGTCTTATTTGCAAGGCCATCCTTCAAAACTTGTTTCTAGTTCCATTCGTCTCTCAACAATGTCTGTCCTATTCCATGGTATCTCTAAGTCAGCATTTCTTATCTCAAAGTTTACATACAGATACACACTATGTGAGCTTTCTGTCAGGCTTGGAGAATTCTCTACAAATCCATTTCTCACAGTTGTACTTGTAGTTGAAATGGTCACAATACAAAGCAACACTTCATTTTCAGAAGGCTTCAAACCTGTTTTTATTCTAGCATGCATGCTTTTTATACATTCTTACAAAGCTCATAAGTTTTCACTTTACTCATTGGTCAGGAAAGACAAAGTGCTCATTGGAATAGGCAGGTGCAGGTTTATCTTATTTATCCTTCTTTCTTTCTTGGTTTCTATGTCAACAACCTTGGTAGGAAATTCTTTCAGGGGTAAACATGGATCCTCTCATCAAACTTCTCTCTGGCTCACAGAAGTCACTGGAAAACCTCTTCCACACATGGAGTCTGATGCTGAGTCCCAGAGCTGAGATCAGAGCTGTTTGCACTGGCACAAACCTTGCCCAGAGTGAGACAGTGACTCATTCCTGTGGGGACACAGCAGCAGGGCTGACAACAGCCATGAGCACAGCAGGGAAGGCTGATAGCCAAGTTCATTCACTCTTCTGGTGGTGGAACCTTCAGAATGGTAAATGACCCTAGACAGGCCCTGTGAGACCTGCTCTGCAAAGGTACCACAGGGTTTTAGCCAGGGACAAAATAATTTGAAGCTCGTAAATCAATGGGTTAAAATTTGTTCACACTAAAGGGTCATGACTAAAACCACAGCCTGAACTCAGCCAGTTGCTGTTTGTATATTTGGCCCTTAAAAAGACTTAGGGAACCTGTGTTGTGATACACAAAAAGTTGGAAGTTACACTTGCCTTACGAAGTTAGTATTTTTAGATTTACAAGTCAAGGTGTCTAGCAGAAGAGATTTACCAGTGTAAACTAATTTTTCTATTTAAATCTCTGGCTAGATAGTAAATTCCAGTATAAAAATAGTACAAAATTCCATTAAAAACCCCGATCCAGAGTAACTGTGTGTTTTGTAGAGTAAGTCTGGGCTTCTCTTGGAATTGAAAACAGAATTTCTCTGTGTTTTCAGCTCAGACATTAGACTAATTCAGCTAATAAATACTAGAATAGTGGCAGCTCCTAATACAAGCTGTAGAACTAGAAATGCTATTTCTAACGGCAGATGCTAAAACCCCCCACAGAAATACCTGCATGATAATTTTTTTTAAAATTACATTTTGATTCAATCAGCTCTGTCCATAGTTTGCTCCTACTGTCGTACCATGTGACAAGAGAGGTGTCATTAGTACCAAACTGCCTGAGTATGGTGGCATCTGACAAACTAAGGTATTATTCCCAGATATTTACCAGCCTGTGCACTGATCCTGTACAGCACTCCTGCCTTTTTGTGGCATAAGATCTAACAAGGGTTATTTAGAAGCAGTTCAGTCTGGCCTCTAAACTGGAACATCTTCTCTTCTGAAGATTTAAGGTAACCAGGTATGGGGATTTTGGAAGGAGTTTCGAATGAGTTAGAGATGGAACTTTTGAATTGTTTTTGATGATGTGGTTTATTTTCTTATTTTCTTCATAGGTGGGAAAAGTGAGTTCTGCTCACATCTTTGTTGTATGGTTTAGAAGGTCACAAGACCCCTAGTTATAAGATGTTTAAGGATTTATTGACTAATAAGACATTGCTAATAAGGATATTTATGTTTTTGACTTAATCCTTAAATATTTTGTGTTATGGATTTATGTTACAGATTTAAGCTTTTTTAGTTAATCATGTTATAATACACAAATTTATAGTAATGTATTTTAAAACTCTCATTTACCTTTGTAACTACTTAACTTGTCTTATGTTTTCTACATCTTAAATTTTAAAATGCAAAACTTTTTTCGTTTTAATTTAACGTGTCTTTGTTTTAAACTATAAATCCATATTCTTGCTTCTATTACCTAAGTTTGGAAGTTTTTTCAAGGTCTTAGATGAAATTCTGTGTTTAATTCTAAGCTTTGGTTTACATGTTTAAAGTTTTGAGAGTTTCTTGCATATTGGATTCTAACAGCCAGCATTTGTGAAAATGGCTTAATGACCCTTTCAGGCCTTGCTTTCACTGTTATAAATGTGTTTTTGTGTTGTTTCCCCTGTGTGTAGGGCAAAGAACACAAGACCTTCTGAGGAGGAAAAAACCCAAACCCAACAATAAAAAAATGCCTCCCCAAAAACCAAACCAAACCAAACCAAAAAACCAAACAAAACAAAAACCAAACAATCAAGAACAAAAAAAAAAACCCCAAAAAACCAAACCAAACAAACAAACAAACAAACAAAAAACCCCCAAAAAACCCAAAAACAACAACCAAAAAACCCAAAACCCAAACAAACAAACAAAAACTCACACTCCACTCCATTCCACCCCCACCCCGCCAAAAAAAAATCTGGAAAGAGGCACTTTAGTTTTACTGTAAAATACATTAACCAGGGTCATCACTATGGCCTAACCAGGGTGTGCATTAAGCTCACTTCTCCTAGAATATTTAATATTCACCTTTAATATTTTCTACCTCCTATTTAGCTCACATATAATTGTTTACAATAAAGGCCACAAATGTGTGGTATGAAACCAAAGCCCTAGAGATTTTTTACCTGTCCTGTGTTTTAAAAGGGATGTTTCCCATGTCTGGTGTCTCAGGAGGAACATCTGAGAAACAAATCCTAAACCAGCTTTATCAGTAAGGATTTCTTTATCACTAAGGATTTTCCCTGTGGTTTTCCACCTGAGACGAAGATCTACACAAACCCAAAGCAGATGGAGAGTGGCATGATGCCAAAAAAAGAGCAGGCAGAGCTCTGCTCAAACTTTCCCTATCCATTCTGCTGCAATTAATTATGTACTGAAATATCTCCCTGCTCACACTACCACAGTACCATTTTCACTAAGTATTTGTGACAGAGGAATCTGCTCCTCACTCAGGACATTTTGACACTGACACTTCAAAGACAGAGCAGGACAAAAGCCCCCATTCCAAACAATTTACTGCACTGGTATTTCTGTTTGATCAGGGTGAATCAAACACCAGAACTGAAGAGATCCTACAATGTAGAGATAAGGACTGGATGGAGCTCCAGGCTGGAACTCTGATTTACCAACAATAAAATGTCCTTACAAAATGCCTCTGTATCACTGAGAGTCTGCTGGAATCACAGCCAGCCATTATCCCTCTCCATGGAGCTGAAACAGTATTAAAATAAAAAGAACAAACAAAACAAAAATCCTTCCATTTGTTGTAATCTAGTTTCCAGGTAACTCCACTTTTCTATGAAATCCAGACTGTTCCCTCTTTTCCTGCCTGGAAAAAGGCACAATGTGATATAAAGCTACAAAAGGAAAAAGGGAGATACAAATATTTATTTTTAAAACTTAAAATTAAATTATTTCCTTCCTAAAATATAACCTTAAGCTCCTGGAAATTAGTGTTTATTTCTTCCTCTACTTTAATCAGGCAATTTGGCTGTAATTGAAGTGGCAAGAGATGCTGCAGAATAAGTAAACCAGTGGGCCACTGGTCTTGTTAATATAACCTGAATTATTTCTGCAGTCATCCCCAGGGTAGATGGGGCTGTGAATACCTGGCCTAACTCCTGGTGTAACCTCTGCCCCAGTGGCTGGAATCCTGCTGGGTGAGGGTGAAGAACTGAGCCCTGGAGATGCATTTCCCTTCGGGTTTAAGTGGCAGTGACACAAGTCATTAAACCACAGTGTCTATGCAGACCTGGGACCACATGAGTCACTAATAAAGGCAGTGAAAAAAGAGATCATTTTTAGTAATTGTGTAATGCAGTACATCCTTATTGGTTTATTTCTGGGTAAACCAGCCTTGCCTTGCTGCTGACGTCAGTGAAAGGCTGAAACCTGGGATTTTTGGTGTCATCACTGAAAGTGCTAATGCTCCTAAGCAGCCAGCCAGGTAAGTGATAACATCCTGTCAGTGAGATCAGCTGGAACAGGCTGTCTTTAGTCCCTGCATGTCACCTTCAAGGAAATTTCAGTTTCTGACAATAGTGGCAGAAGGTAAAAGAAAATATTCAGACCCAGGTACCCAGCACGTTCTCAGTCAATAACTTAATAAGTACAGGCAGGCAGCTATCAAGTATCAATTTTAGTACAAACTGTTCAAAACACAAGGTGTTCATTCAGAACTGAGCTTTCAAATAGTTTGTTTAAATCGGAAAAGTTGAAATAGTGTTTTATCCAATTTGCAGATGACAAAAGTATGGAGTTTGGTGCTGCTGACTAAAAATACATTTTGTCCTTAACATGTAACACAACCTATTGAATCCCAGCAGGTTCCAGGAAATACTCTGCAGCAAAACAAGAATATGGCAACATTCTATCCAAGGGACATGGTTTTAGTTATGAAAATCCATTTTCATCCCATGCTTCTACTGCCTCAGGAGATAGTACTTTTCAGATACCTGAAAAATGAGAGTTACCTGTGTCCCACGGGTTTCTCCAGACCTTTATCTCTCTGTTCAGATGCCTCCTGGCTGCCTTCCTCCCTTGGGTCTCTCTCTCACAGGATGGGCATAATCTGGGCAGCAGGACAGCACCAGCCCTCAGCTGCTCTCACACAAGGATGTGGGGAAAGCCCTGCTGCAGCTCTCCATCAGTTTGTGTTTTCATGCACTGCAAGCCTGGAAACATGGAATCCAAAGGGGTTTAACATATTGCCAGTGGGAAATGTGTGGCCAGAGCCTGGAAGCTTGGAAACAAAGGGAAAGAATAAAGTGCTTTAAAAAAACTGTCATGGTTTGACCCTGGCACAATGCCAGGGCCAAAACAAAGGGAAAGGATAAAGTGCTTTAAAAAAACCCACACCAGCACACTTATAAAAAAACATACCAGTGATCCACAAAATGCTGGGTTTGATTCACACAATATCTCTTAACCACACCAGCACACTTATAAAAAACATACCAGTGATCCACAAAATGCTGGGTTTGAATCAAACAAATTCCTGAATGGAGTTTAGATAGTTAGATCCCAAAGTCTGAGGAAGATATCCATTGCATCTCCTAAACTAAACTAAATTAAATTTGTCTTACTCTCCCGAGTGCTTAATTACATTCATTTCAATCAGCTTGTCTCAGATTTCTGAAGTGTAGAATTTGAAGGGTAAAATTTGTAACTTCCTAAGAAAGAGACAGTCAATTTTCTCTCCCTGGTCAAGATATCAGTCACATTTCTGTGGAAAAAGTTCCCAAGGGGAAAAGCATTCTGACCATCTTGCCTCTGAGAGCTCCAGAGAGGAATTCCTGTCTCTGATGACAGATGGAGAGCTGCGAGCAGCAAAGAAGTCTGAGCTGAGGTGTCACAGTGCCTGGGACAGAGATCCCCCAAGCACAGTGCCTGTCCTCCTGAATTCTCTGCTCCCTTCACTGGAGACTGCAGAGGTTATTTCACAGGGGCACACAGGAACACAAACGTTCAGGTAATTGCAGTTAAAACAGGAGGAGGTTCCCAGCCTGTGCTGGAGGGGTTGGAATTACACAACCTTTAAGGTCCCTTCCAAGCCAAACCATTCTGTTATTCTGTGTTTCTATGTAACTGCCATTAGAACTGTGGCCAAACGAACTGGGGTAAACAGTAATTAGTTTCCACTTTTCCATAAACCACATAAAGGCAGAGATGGCTACAGGTAACCCCAAATACAGTCCCTCAGCAGAGCCAAGGGCAGCACAGGGTGATGAGTTTGTATGAGCTGTGTTTGCAGAGCACCCTCAAAGAGAGAGAGTGATTATAACACCATAACCTCATTTGCCATCTCTGAGACAAATGCTGACTTTGTGTCAGTGTTTGGTAAGCCAAATGATTCTGCTCTGTCTCTACAATTTTCCTGTGGTTTGTGCACTGCCTTGATGCCAAGCCAGGCACATCTGAAGATAAATCATCACATCCAAGACAGCTGGGAATTTAAGTGTCCATCAAATTATTGGGGTATTCAGAGAAATAGTCCTTGCTGCTTCTGATCTAGATTTTTCATTTGTAGCCAGCTTTTCTTAGTTGGGAGGTATATATTCAATTGCTTTGCTGTTTTTGTTCTCCTTCAGAATAATATTTATCTGAGGAGGACACAGGCTAGGTATAGAGAATTAAGGTTTTAACTGAATTTGAAGGTTTCAACTTAATTTGAAGGTTTCAGTGCTTAATTGTGATATCTGAAAAAAAAATACTAAAGACATTGAATTCTTAAAAGTATAAACAGCATCCAGAATAGTAGAACAAGGGCCCAAGGGGAAAATAGGACCATAACCTTGACTCTTCTCTGTAATTGTATGCTGCTCATTTTTCCACTTCAGGGATTGAGGACATCCCTACCAACTACACTCACCTGGTGAATTTTAGGTTCTTGCCTCTGGAATGAGAGAAACATCATTAAAGGTCAGTCTTTTGAATTCTTGGAGCTATTGGGATGAAAACGCCTTTTCCTGCTAATGATTTTGTCACTATCTTAATTACCACAGAGGCCAGATGCCAAGCCCTCCACAGGCTGCAGTCACTGTTCACAGCACAGCTGAGCAGGGAGGGCAGTGCACAGCTTCACTGGATGCTCTGGGAGCTGTGCCCTGGCCAAAGGCAAGGGAAGGAGATCCCCACCTGCAGTGAAACCTTGAGCTGAGACACAGGGATGTCTTGGGCAGTGATGCTAAAAATGTAACATGTGGTCCTTAAACCGTCAAGTACATGGGACATCTGAAGTAATTTTTGTTCCATGCATAACAACTGGGCTATGGACAGGTTCATCAAAACCAGCAACAGCACTGCTGCACGTTCATTAATATTTCTAGTCAAAGCTATGTATCTATTCCATAAACTCTTGGAAAGTTTCAGCTTTGTATCAAGAGGCAGAGAAATAAATGATGAAGAACATTTTGGATTTGGCAGTAAAGGCTGTTTTGGCAAGAGCTGTAATGTGAGGGGTTTATTCATAGCTGCAGCTGGGATCATTGGTGTATTATTTACTCTTTCTTACACCCTTATTTGCACACCTTGCTGTCCAGTGATTAAAATAGCCAAAATCAATAAGGCACGCTATTGGAGAAACAATTTTGTTCAAAAGGATGTGTGGACTTTGTTTCCTTAATGATGCTGGGGAGCTTGTCAAACCCACACAGGATTCTGAGCTGTTTCCAGTAGCACCTGGATGCTGCCAGGTGAGGAAAGAGGGTGAAAAAGATATTGATGCTCTGGAAACATTTATCACACTCATGGTCAGCCTTAAAGGCCACAGGCTTTTTGATAGCATAGCACATTTCCTTTTCTATATTTCCTTTTTTATACAGAACCTCAAGTGGACACAGCAATGGTTGAAAGAGCACCCAGGGTAAGAGGGAAAAGGTTACCCATGTGGTAAAAGCACAAATCTGGAATTCTGGTTGGAACAGAGGCAGTATCTGAGGTAGATGCTTTGGCACCCTGCCAGCAAGCACACAGGCACTAATGAGCTAATGCTTGCTTTCTTTCAAAGCACAGTCTAGAACTCGAATTCCTTTCTATTTGCCTTGTAATGTGTGCCCAAACAACATTAACACAAGAGCATAGATTCTTTTCAGAGTAGATAAATCACTGGTTAATAGGAACTGAATACAAGGGAATACCATACAAAGGAACTTAAAGAAATCCAGATTTTCTTTTTTGCCAATCCAACAGTACACCTTTTAATGTAACTTACCACATCTGTACCCTATCTCAGACTTAAAGTTTGTTAGCATTGATGTTTCTTTTCCTGGACTGCTTAGTACAGATTCTTCCTTTACAAGCTCCTTAATTCAACTTCCACCCATCTAAGACGGTGGTTTGCATTTTCCACCATTTCAAATATTCTGCACACCAGGAAAAAGAGGTGGGCATCCCTCCAACCCAGCACAGTTCTCTGCTGTGATGGAGCTGTTGCAGCCCTTTACAGTCATTCTCCAGTCGAAAAAAAAAATCAGGAATTGTAAAATCTCTCTCTGCTGTGATGGAGCTGTTGTAGCCCTTTACAGTCATTCTCCAGTGGAAAAAAAAATAAATCAGGAATTGTAAAATCTATTTCATATGGAGACAATCAAATTACAAGATTGTTTTAACGGATGTATTACACACAATCATCCAGCTTCCAACACTCCAATACACAGAATGCAAAATTATTTCAAGAGCTAGGACATTAAAAAAAGCAAACTAAAGAATAATGGCCAAGAACATTATGAGAGAATGCACATCGGAAACTCCTATAAGTCTCTTATTTTTGAGGGCAACATGAAGATAGAGGTTTCTGGCCTCTAATTTCTGTCCTTAGATGAAATTATCAAAATGGATAGATAATTGTTGCCTAATTTGAGATCCTTTTTCCATAAAATTCTTCCTTGTTGGGTTATTTATTCCTGGAAAGGCTACCTGCCCACCTTTAGATCAGTGAAGAGCATTCTGTGGCACTGTGGGTACTGCAAAAATTATTAGAAAGCTTTGGTGTGGTTGTTTATTCCTGCAAAAATCTATTCCTGATTACAACAGAGAAAATGTACTGTAACCTGCTACAGCCATGTGACAAAAATAATTTCCTTTCACACAAAACAAGTATTCTTTGGTAGCCCTTTCCTTTGTTTTAAAATTGCGTTTGCTGTTCCATAACCAAATTGAGAAAGAGTCCTTTAATGTGTTATATAATGAGAACCAGTAGGAATGCACCCAAGAAAAAGCTGAACAGCTCTTGCTGATTTTAAGGCCTTAGCAGCAATTCCCCTTGATTCCCAAGTGCATTCCTGCCTGCCTGGCTGGGACAGCTGCACCTTGGAAATTCTCCATTCTGTGAGTCAAGGCTGTGGCACCCCATCCAGACTACACTGAGTGTCACAAACATCAGAACTTGAGCGACTTCTGCTCCCCAAGTGCTGCTCTGCAGTCAGGTGGGCCTGGGAGGAGCTGTGACAAGTGCCAGGCTGTGTGTGAGGACCAAGCACCGAGCTCCAGCCCTGCCCTGCTCTGGGAGCTGCTTCTTCCCAGGATTCACACACAGTGACATCACCAACCAGTTTACCTTAAAACCCCTCCAAGGAAGTTGGACAGGAACGCTTTTTTCCAGCCTCTGAATCACAAATAGCTGTGACAGCAGATGGGGAATCTGCTCATGCTGTTGTGAATGAAAGAACCATCTGTGGGAGCAGTGCTGAGAGTTAAAACTGTCCGTGTCACACCAGGCTGCTGTGAGCTGCCTCAGGTGGAGGGAGGCTGGCACCCAAACCACCCCCAGCCAGCCCCAGCTGCTAAATCACTGCCAGGATGGACTGAGGAGGGTAAGGTCAAGAGCAGCACTGTGACCACATTTCTTTATAGACAATTGCAGTGAGAATCAAATGGGATGATTCATTCCTGAGTATAAATAGTGCCAAGCACTCCAAAAGCCGAGTCTCGGACAGTTTCAAAATCAGGACTGGAAGGAGCTGAGCTCTGCATTCCCAGGAAGTCTCTAAGGGTGCACTCACAACTTTGGGTGCTGGGAGCAGGATAGGCACATTGGCCTAACAGATTTTGGGTTGTTCCTTTTGCCAATACAAAACTTTCTTTCTTTGAAAGATCAATCCCAGTCTGAGATTCAAAGGGAAGCAGTACACTACTCCTTCCATCATCTGTTCATGCTGGCAAATAAGAAGAATTCATGGCTTGGCTTGGATCCCTTTTTGGTCCATTACCTTTGGAAGAGATTTGTTGGACTTGTAAGTTATATTTGTAATTTGAGAAATACTAACACAAATTACAGACCTGCTTGAATCATATGGAATCCATGGACTCAAATGGCAGAGACTTCTCTTGTAGCCCTCTGATCGTCCCTTCTCTGCCCTCATTTCTACTTTGTGATTTAATAAAGGTGGGGGATGTGGGAGGCTAGCATTAAGCATATTTTTTTAAATGAAGTTGGATCAATGCAACACTAAAAGTCATTATTTTGGTCCTGCTTCAAAATCTGTTTCCAGACATCACATGACATCACCTGAGACATGAGTCATATAGACATTGTAAGAGTCCTTTTTAGCAAAGTTGGAATGACACAGCAGAGTCTGCATTTTCAGCTGTTGCTTCTAAATCTATGCCTACAAAATATCAGATATTAAAAACCGTAAATCGTGTTTTTAAGGATTATTCTTGTGGGCTTGGTATTCTATAAAAGACTATTGCAGTATTTTTCCTGCAGATTTAAATATTTAAGGAACAGTTGAACATCTTGCTCTGGAAAGTCCACACTGAAAGAGTCTCTAGGAAATGCATGGATGTGCAGAAGTAGGAAATGCACTGGTGGAATGCAAGACAATTAGAGTTCCTGGGATTCTCCTGGCCAGAGTGGATGGCAAGGGTGGAAAAAGCTCATGTTGCTCCCTTCCCTAGTGACTGGTTGTGTTAGGATCTCACCACAGCTGCAGTTGGAGGTGGAAGTCCCACACAAACACTACACTGAGCAGCTTTGCTCTTTGTACACCTTCCAGAGAGAAGTGGGTAAGTTAAATATTTGTCTCTACTATCTATAATACATGTCCAGGGGTGGGCTGGGATATTCACAGGATGCTTTGCTAATGTGGCAAATTATATTCTCTTAACTTCCCTGATTAATCTGCACCTGCAGGGATGTAGGGCACCACCAGACTCACGATCAGAGTGGAGCATTTTGACTTTAAAATCTCTACATCTATAAAATACTAGTGCTCTTCACAGTGAACATTTCGCTACCCTGTATGATTTGCCTACTCTTCTGAGCTTTCTATGTCCAAAAGAATCCAAAAGAAACCAAAATAAACTGGTTTCCCACTGCATTCCCTGAAAGCTGAGACTATTTAGATATATGCCTATATATTTATTTAAAAACCCAAACAAGCAGACCAAAACAAAACCCCAGACATGTTATTCAGAGAATTGCATGTTACAGCCCTGCCTTCTTGGCAGGTTTATGTTAAAGTTGCTCCATGCATTCTCACTGAGGCTGTTTTTGCTACCTTGCTTAGAGCTGTTCTCCATGCCAAAGCACAGTTTTAGGAGAAACAGTTTTGTTAATCTGACAACATGCCATGGAAGCTCTCTGTCACCTCATCCCAAAACAAAAACTCCAATGTCTCCATGTTGCTGCTGGGCAGCTGCCTCTGTGTTTGGTAACTCACCTGCAACTTCAGCAGGATCTAGACAGTAAGTTATTTTCTTGTCCTTGTTCCTGTCTTGCCTCCTGTAATGCAGGAAATAACTGAAGGGACTAAATCTTGTCCAAGACCTTCTTTTCTCTTACATCTCAATCTGGATTAAGTGTGTTCAATGTCCCAGCACTGCGCCATTCTAATTATCTGTTTATACACTTTATTTTAATTGAAAAAACACATTTTAATAATGAAAACTCTTTACGGAATTTATCTGTTTAATAATTCCATTAGCAAGCTTTTTTCCTGTACTATAGACTCAAGTACATGCAGTGATAACTGGGTGGAAAAACAGCTCAAGTGTATTTAGGAGAAAATGGGGGCAAAATGTCAAGGGTTTCCAGTGGTGGTATCCACCTGCAGAGAGGGACTGCAGAAGTCAAATGAGTTACTAAGCAAGCAGGAGGGAAGGAGAAGTTTGTCTCCTTTTGCTTTGTAGATTGACACATAAATAAGGGATGAAATCACAAAGCTAAGATATACAGGCTGTTGAAAACAAGTCTACATAAATAGCAAATCTTGTTTGACAGACTTAATGAAATTTATTTAGAGGGCAAGTGCAGAGGACACAGGAGGCTGACCCAGGCAGGAAACAACATAATCCACACTCAGGAAAGGACACCTCTTTCCTTACAGCCTTGTGGAATATCAAGTGGAGGTAACAACAGGACAATACTGAGAAAATAACATTAAAATATGAAAAAAGAGTAAATGCAGGTGTCTGGAATGGGCTCCCATCTGAACCTGCACCACTTTTCAGCACATTTCAGCATCTTATCATATGAGTCTAAGGAAAACAGCCTTTAATTTATGCTGCATGCTAACCTTTGCCTCTGGCCTTGAAGGGTCAAGTTGTTGTATCTGCTATTAAAGAAGTCATGGCACCTTAAAATAGAATTAGGAACAGATTGCCAACATGTTTTTTTTCCCCTGCTGTTGTCAGTGACCTACAAGATCCATTTATAAATATTGCTCACTAGTTTCTCCAGGCCCTTACTCACCAGAGTGGAAAGGCCAAGGACTGTTACTGCTGCAGCACAGATGAAGAAAATTATTTTCACCCAGAGAAGAGGGCAGTGACCTGTTTTGCTCTTATATAGCCAGCTGCTATCTGTGCAGAGCTTCCTTGATTGTCCTTGATTAAGACCTCATATCTGTTTCCATGAAAAGCAAGATTAAAATACAAAATTAGGAAGGGCTGCTGGATAAATTCATTTGAGTTTGGAGCTGGAGCATAGGGTTCTATCAAGCCACAAGAACCATTCAGGGCAGATGGAGTGTTATCCATCTAAAATGTTATTTCCTGTGTTATTTCTACGTTCTCCTTTCCTTATTTCTGGGGTATTGATGGTCGGTGTCTGGTGTCCCCACTCGTGGGACAGTTTGGAATGTACCAGCCATGGAGTCCACTCTCCCTGATGACCCTCAGCATCTCCAAGGACTCAGATCCAAAGGAAGCCCTCCTGTGACACCTCTGGGACTGACACCATCTGCCTGCTCAGGGGATGTAGAGCTCCTCTTGGAATGAGGCCTTACTTTTCTTCAGATAAGGTGTTCTGGCCCTGTTTATAACTGCAGAGAACCAGAGCTGATCTCTCCTAGGCCATGCTGGACTCCCAGCTCAGACTGGGCACCTTCACTCTGTAGGTGTGAGAAATGCCAGAAACAAAGCCCCCTTCAGCTCCTGTGCCCATGCTCACCCCACATGAGCTGTGCAGGATGTAAACCATGCCTGCCTGAGCTCTCAATGCCTCCCTGAAAAATCAGCAATACCAGCCAGCAAGGAAACCAGCATGGCCAAGGAGTCATCCGGCCCTAGGGCAGCACAGCTTGAGGGAACCTGAGGGACAATTGAATCTCCCTTCTTTGGCTTGCTGCTCCCAGCCACAGCAGGAGCCTGCCCGTGGGATGAGCCTTCAGTGCTCCTTTGATCAGCTGGGCCACTGCACCCCATGCCACCTGCTTGTGACAAACCTGGACACAAGAAAGTTCTGTCCTGGGCCTTGCCTGGCGCTGCTCTGGAGTGGCCTGGCAGTGCTGGTGGTGGGTATCAATGGATAAGGACACCAAAGTGAATGCAAAACATGGACAAACCCCACCAGGGCCTGATCCCCAGCAAGGACACGTTAGCTGTAGGGACCAGATCTGTCAGGAAATTCCATTATTCCATAAGATTTCTTTTGCAGTAGGGTCCTGATCCCAGGTTCTACATGAACTGGAAACAGATGAAGCTGCACGATGGTCTGATAAACAATTTGCCAGTTTAATGAGCTTGGATTTTTAATAGCTAATGCACTGCAGCGGATTTTGGCTGAGTCTCTAAGATGTTTCAAAGCCCAATTATCTCTTACAAGGTCAGTAGGCACTTATTCTTAAGGGCCCATGATTCAATATATGTTTGCATTTTATGCTCTCTTTAATGTTTTAATGTTTGTTATAAAAATTGCCACAGTGATTCATCTGCATGTATTTCTTCTTTGTTTGGAGGGGAATCGTTTGGAGTAGCTATTTTAAGGGTTGTTAAGTGGAACAATCTAAGTGTGAACACTCTGAAAAGATAAATGGAAACATTTAATATTTATGCTCTGCTATTCTACTGTGTCTCAGTCACGTAAAATCAGATCACTATCCCACAGCTCTTGTTTTAAAAAGACAGCACTAAAAGTAATAAAACGTAGCAATAATTGACTTGTTAAAACAAGTGGTGATAAACAATTCAGAAGCACAATTCTATGACACTTGCAATGCTGAAAGTGTGCTGAAGCCATGCTGAAATAAAGAAATGCAAAAGAAAAGACTCTTCTGTCCTCAGGCATCTATTTTACAGAGAGGCTGCTTCAGCCAGAGCTGCATCCAATGTGATTTTGAGCTGCATCATCCTCTTGCTCCTGCTCTCAGTATTTCCTGAAGGTGCAGTTCACATCTCCTGGCAGCAATGTTAGTTTACAGAATTCCCTGAATTTTATATGCAATTTTCCCTCCACAACTGCTTGTGAGTTCACTGTACAAATCTGATAATCAGTTCTTATATTAGCAAAAAGGGACTGTGAAAGGCAGCACAAAATTTCCTTGAATGGGTTTTGCTGCAGAAACCAGACAGTTCCAAACACAGCCTCCCCTTACTGCAGGCAAGATCCTGATCCCAATTCTGAGAGCAATAAAACTATGGATATGAACATGCATATTTTACCAAATCAGAGCTGTACTGCCTCCAGCAGCAGCTGAGAGGTACCAGAGCTCATGGAGCTCATGGGCAGTGGCACAAGGACCCCACACAGCCACCCTGAGTGACAACCAGAGTTTCACCTCGATGCCATCCCCTCTGGGAGACTTCTTCCAGCCTCAAGCTATGAGATGAACACAGCAACTAAACTTGTATTAGTGTCAACCAGTGTAACTTTACACATTGCCAGTACACAGAGCTAGACCCTTTTTGAATCTTAGTTCTCAGTCCTTAAATTTCAAGGGTTAGGATCCACTGTGCTACACAGACAAAGGGATTCCTTGTTAAGAGCATTTTGGATCAAGCTCGCACAGACAGACTGATCAGTGCATTTGTAAAATCTATAATAAGTGTTCAACTTCTGGCATAACTTGTCTCTAATTGAATTCTGAAACACTATTTTTGTCCTTCAAATCGAAGCTAACAGATCTATTTATCATTTCCCTGTAGGTTTTGAGGAGTGTAACAGAGCTATTTTTTCCTTCTGTGAAACATTTGCCAAATGTTTTTGACTGACAATAAGTTTTATAGGTGCAGACATTTGCAGGCAACACACGAACTAAAATTCACCGTTTAATTGTTTCAAGTAATTCCCCCACTTCTAGCATTGTCTAGTAGTATCCCATTGTCAGGACACCCATATTAGGGTTAAACCTTCATTCTCAGAACTGAAACTTGGCTGCTAAATATAAACTTGTGCCTAATCCAAGATCTTGCTTCAAAAATGTTGGTTTATACAGCTGACTGTGCTAAGTGGGGATGGAAAGCTGTTATGCTGAAGAAGGTCTTTACTATTTTAAAGCAACTTTACCAGCAATTCCTTTGCTGTATCTCTGCCTGTCACATTGCTGGTCACAGCTAAAAATACATGGAATATTTTTGCCACTCTCCCTGGGGCAGTAGGTGAGGGCAGTGAAATGGTCAGGGGTTTTCACAGCTGACATCCTTGGCTGGGAACAAGGCTGGGTGAAGAAATGCAAGCAAAAATAACCCATGAAGACTGAGCTGAAGATAAACTCCTAATTTGTGAGTAGAGGTCTGTTAGAGCCCTGAGAAGACTGCTCTCCTCAAAAGAAGGGGATACACCCACAGCACCTGGTGTGACACTTGCTCACATGGCAGCTTCTTCACCCTTCTCCTCCTCTCCTCCTCCTCCTTGCACTAGGGTGCAGCTTGATCCTGCCTTTAGCTGTTCTTTAGACTTTGATCCATCTGCAACTGTGGAGAGAAATAAAATCTTTTAGGTTGGAACAGACCTTTAAGATTGAGTTTCATTGCTGAGTCCACACCAAACCAGGTCCCTGCGCTCAGATCTTCACTTGTGCTTGGCTATGCAGCTCATCCAAAATGAATTTAGCTGCCAGCTGGGGATTTCTACTCTGTGAATATTCAGAAACACTTGCACATATTTTCTTCCACCCTATTCCAAAGCGGTGGAAGGAGATATAAATAACTATCTTGCTGCATGTTAATAATGACCAAAAAGAGCTAGAAAGTTTGGGTGAATATGAATAATTATTAGTATTAAGACTTTATCAGGTGAGACCTCCTTCTGTTAAGACCTACAGCTCCACCTCAGTCTTATTACAGAACTGGAGTTTAGTCTCCCGGTTTTCAGACAAGAATGCTTCCAGATGGAATCACAGAATGGTTTAGGTTGGAAGAAACCTTAAAGCTCATTCCATCCTATCCTGTGCCACAGACAGGGACACCTTCCACTGTCCCAGGCTGCTCCCAGCCCCAGTGTCCAACTTGGCCTTGGGCACTGCCAGGGATGCAGGGGCAGCCACAGCTGCTCTGGGCACCCTGTGCCAGGGCCTGCCCACCCTCACAGGGAACAATTTTGTCCTTAAACCTGTTACAAATCCACCCTCTTTTAGTTTAAAGCCATTCCCCCTTGTCCCCAGTCCCTCTCCAGCTCTCCTGGAGCCCCTTTAGGCCCGGGAGGGGGCTCTGAGCTCTCCCTGGAGCCTTCTCCTCTCCAGGTGAGCACCACCAGCTCTCCCAGCCTGGCTCCAGAGCAGAGGGGCTCGAGCCCTGGAGCATCTCTGTGCCCTCCTCTGGATCTGCTCCAGCACCTCCACATCCTTTTTTTGGGGTCCCAGAGCTGCATGCAAAGAGCCAATTTGATCTTGTGCTCCTCCTGTTTAGTGTATTCGCCCAACACAGGATCAAAGGAGAAGTGGTCTCCATGGCAGCCTAATTAGGCAGAATTTGTTCCCCTTTTTCCCACATAAGGTACCTATTATTAGAAAATAGCCTTGTGCCCCTGAGGAGAAAAGCATCCTTGCCGTGTGTGGTGGTACAATAGAACACCCTGATCACATTGGCCATGGGTAATTCACTGTATTTGGTCACAGTACAACAGGCTGGGTTCTTAACCAACCACTACAGCTAAAAAGGTTTTCACCCCTGTCTCTTCAAGCAGGAATGTGCCTTTCCTACCCCTTGCTTCTTGCTCATGGTTATCAGCTGAGGAAATACTCTTCTTTATCTCCATAGTCCAGGACCATTGGGAAATGAGGATATTTGCTTTAATAAAGAGCTACACTGGCGAGCTACAGATTTGTCTGGGAAGCTTTTTAGCAACTTTGTAAATTTATGGACCACAAAGGAAATCAACAGAAGTGGTGATTAGTGCTTATGAGATGTATTGGTTTATAACTGTATAAATCCAATAAGGTTTACTCAATATTGCAGAGAAATGACCCGTTGGTTTCATCTGATAAGCAAAGTGATCTGTAAGCTAAACTGTTCACTAAATATCTCCCTGGTTACTCCTAAACTGTACCCGTGGAATGCCAGGCAATGGATAAGCATCCTCAGAAATTAAAGCAGCAGCATCAGCTCTCATTTCATATCCCATCCCTCAGTAATGAAATTCAGTAAGAAGCACTGCTGTTCTACATTGTTCTCCACAGCTCTAAGGCATTCAGCTAGAAACCACTAAAAGCATAAAAATGTGAAGTTACTTGCCTCATGTACTCGTCCAAAGGTTCAAGTGGCCAAGGAAACTCTTCTGTAACTGAAGCCAGACAGGTTTGTTGCTGCTTTGTCTCCAAAAACTCCTCCTGTCAGCTGGAACAACACAAACACATTTTATGTGTGTCCTGACTGCAGAGAAAAGCCAACCAGGTTAAACCTAAACTGGCCCCTTTGCAGGGGTGCTTTGGGGCAGCCTCGGTGCAGCTGAGGCGTGGTGACTTCTCCTGAGGGAGGAGAAAGGAGGATTTCCCCTCCAAACCCACAGAAGTGCTTTTAACAAAATGGGAATACCACTTCGGTGGTATTCACATGACAGCTGCTAAAGATCCCTGGATGGGAGGAAAACTTGTCTTTTGTGGGAAAAATAAGTGTACCTCTTTCTGAAACAGCTTTAGCACACACATCTGAACAAGCTCCAGTGTATGGGATGTTGATTTTTCAGCTACATGCACAGGAAATCACCTTTTCAAAGGGGGGAGGTTCCTGAGCCAGCAGGAATTGCCCCTGTTCCTTGAGGATAACAACCAAAGAGCCTCACACACACCATTGCTGTTGTGAAGAGAGGAGCTGAACTGGCTGAACTCTGTGCCACTCTCCCTGCACACTTCCACTCCAAACAGCACAGGGAGTGTGCTGGGGTGTCACTTATATGCACTGACATATGTCACTTATGTGCAGGGCCAGGAGCTGCACTCAGTGGTCCTCGTGGGTCCCCACACCTCAGCTGCTTCTGTGGTTCTGTGAATTGTTTTGTTTCCTTGTACTCTGTACCTGTCAATGCCTTCCTCTTGTATCCACCAAAAAAAAAAGGTATACTGGCACCTACAATTTTTAATCAAAGAAGAACATTCTGCCTGACTAGCCCAAGAGTGAAGGTTGCTGTGCCAGACACCAGCAACCCCATATTCCCAATGAAAGACTTGAACAGAGAAAACTCCCTGGAATCAAGCAGCAGGAATTCAAACACCCGCTTTGTCCTGGTAGCAGTTAAGCACCTTCTCCTTCTCTAATCCTAAAGTTGAACATGATCAACAGGTTTCTGTGGAAATCTCACTAAATTTTCATCAGAAAAGTTCGTTTTACTGCCTGAGTCTCAGGTTCCCTACTGTCGGGATGACCCGAGAGTCCCTTTTTCCCAGCCCAATGGTCAAAAATGTGTCGGGATTCTTTGGCTCATGTTCTACAAGGTTGTTTATTATCTATTATCTAAAATATTTTCTCTCAGACCAGCAGAGGTCTGCTCTGCAGGTCTGTCAAGGGCACACTGCCCGCCCCTGAGTCGGGATTCTTTGGCTCATGTTCACAAGGTTGTTTGTTATCTATTATCTAAAACATTCTTTCTCAGACCCGCAGAGGTCAAGGGCACACTGCCCACCCCCAGGCTGGTGTCCACATTTTATGCTATGAACTACATATACTTTATTTATCATTATTTACCAATACCTATCACCTATGTTAGACTGTCTACTTCTGTCCTAAATCAATCCAAATGTGCCACCATCACCCAGAAGATGGAGGCTAGGAAGAAGAAGGAAGAACAGGACAACACCCAGATGCCTCCACCTTGCCTGCTAGACCCTATAGTAAAATGCCCAAAATTCCACTTTTCACCCTGTGATTAATTCATTATTACTCTACTTAAACTCCTGTGACTTGTGATTCTTCATACAAGGTTGGTAATTGGCTCCATGGGTTAGGATGGAAATCCCAAGTGTCTTTGGCTTCCTGCCAGGACTCCCCAGGCCCTGCCAGGGGCTCGAGCCATCCAGGGCACCCAGAGGGGTGTCCTGGGTTCGACACCTCGAGGGAATGGCTTTCAGTGGATGCAGCCTGTGCCTACAGAGGCACTTCGGGGCAGCAGAATGGAACTTCAGCTCCTTTCTGCTGGGTTCACATTTGAAGGATGCTCCTTGGAAACTGAAATACAGGCAGCAAGCTGAGATTGTATTTGAGAATTAAAACTTCTCATTTATAATTCATAGTAAATAAATACCCATACTGAATGGTTGAAAAGAGTGTTTTTGTACCTTTGTACCAATGAAGGGAATTTTGTATGAGGGAATTTCCCTTGTCTTGTAATAAAGGGGGAAAGCTTTCTTATAATTGAGGCTGATTTCAGAACTTTGAACTTGTAAAATAATTAAATCCACTACCTGTATGTCTGAACCAATTTTTTAGTAAATCTTAACTGGAAATACAACTGAAGTGTAGCAGCTGACAGGGCAGGGAGACAGCGGAAGTGCACAAGCACTTTCTGTTTAGGCTTGGTACTGCACCCTGCACAGAAGTCAAACTGTGCAAAACCACAAAAAAACCCCAAAAAACAAAACAAAACAAACAAACAAACAAAAAACCCCACAACAAAATAAACAAACAAACAAAAAACATATAAAGGGAAATTGAGTTTTCAGCCACTTTTGGAATCAAAAGATCCAATCTAGAAAAAAAAAACAAAAACTGAAATCAGGTAGAAATATTGTGTAAGCTAATTTAGAAACTTGGGCTGCTCTGTCCCAAGAGGTTTCCAGTCAAAAAAGGCTAAAAAAAAGCTACTAGGTAGGAACTCCTTTAAGTTAATCCAATGAGCTTTTCTGGGGACAGGAGGAACTAGCACCTTGAACAAAAAGGTTCCACAAAGCAGCAGAAGTTTGAAGGGAAAACTTGGATGAAATTTTCATCTTGCCTACTGAGAAAAGGACCAAGTTTAATTTAAATGCAGAGCATTCAGAGCAAGAAGGACACTCCTCCTCCTTATCCAGGGAACCTCACTCTGAAAAATGAACCTTATGACTTAAAGACAGTTTTGAACTTTTTCTGTATATTTCTGCCAAGTCTGAGTGAAGTGTTCAGGAGAAAGGAGAAAATATTGATATCTTTCCATGGCACAGGATTCTGAACATGCTGTGTCAGGTGATTAAGGAAGATAATCAGGTAGAGTACAGTTTGGTTTACATTTTGTTGCAGGAAAATGATGTATTCCCCAGCAAAATCATCACTAATGTACTTGACCAACAGTTTTGATGCAGTTGGTTAAAAGTTCCCCATAGAGATATTCAGGGATTCCCTTTTTCTTATGAATATTCATTGCCTTACAATGGTAGCAATTGCAAATTAATCAAATCTCTTAGGAATACTTGGCACACATTTTAGATGGAGCCTTTTGGACAATACTGCTTTCTTTAGAGAGAGTCTGAGCAAATCCGATGCCATTTCAGAAGTATTCTCCAGGGTATTAGTGTAAATAGCTGTGAAATTCACATTGAAAAAAAAGACTTTCTTATTAAAATGCTCAGCTTGGGTTAAGCAAACAGGAAATGAGCAACAACTCCAGTTTGGTATGAAAGATCAAAGGAGCCTGAGTGATAGATAAGGGGTTCATGGCAGGAAGGAAGCAAGTCAGTTCTTTGTCATTTCAAAAACAAGATCCTTGTGCACAAAATGTACCAAATTGAACTACAGGGCCTCAGCTGATAATTCCGATGACATTGCCTAATTAATTAAAGCCAACTGATGGCATTTGCTTTGGGCAACCAGGTGCTCTTTACTCAAATGTAACAAAAGCTTCCCCAACTTCTTCACCAAAGTGTCTCCAGGCCATCAGCATTCCACTGGAGCCATTAAGGTGAACTTCCTATTTTTAGCAGATCAGAAAGCATATTCTGCCAGAATTAGCTCAGCATGCAGGCAGTGAGCAGCTAGGGGAGCTGAAATTGCATTTGTTAGAACCCAATCCTGGCAGTTCAAGTGTCAGATGTTCACAGGGATGTGCTGATGGTTTTGACAACTCATCTCAGCCTCCCGTGCAGTTTCTGCTTTCGTGGTGGAAATGTGCAATATTCACCCAGACCCAGAAATAACACCAGCTCAAAAGGGGCCAAATGAGACAGGTTTCCAGTCTAAAAGTAGCTTGAAAAATGAGCAATGAGTGATTAAATAAACAAACCAAAAATGAGAGGCACTATACACAAGGAATGTAAACATGAAGCATATTTTTAAACCTTTTTCCATCCCCAGAATGGTGCAACACCTTAAATAATGCAAATGTTTGCTCTGGAACTGAGGAAGAACTTTGTAAGCACCATATTGATCTTTTCAACTGATGTACAAATGCATTTGTATTGACAAATTTCTGTTAGCAATCTGCTCAGTAAACCAGCAATGATCCCTTAGCACCCTGTTTGGGAAGTTAGAATATACTCCCAGATCTACACATGGATACACATTTTCATTTTGTATGTGCCTAAAAAAATAAATAAATTCAAGGTCTCATTTCACAAAGATAGAACTAGTTGGCCTTATAGAAATCTGTGATGAGAAAATGCATACTCAACTCCACTGTCAACCTTGGCACTTGAGTTTAAATGAAAAGTTAGGTAATTGAAGTGTAATTCACCCTGACCTTTTGGATAATCACCTATTTAGATCAAAGATTTTTTGTTTTGCCTGTGCAGCTGGGATCCCAACAAGGTTTACATTCCCTATTGAGACATTTGCATGGGAAACGAATCTAACAATACTTCTACTATTTCTAATACTAGTACTAGTATTTAATTTGGCCTGTAGAACCTCCACATCACATCAGCTATTGCTCTGAGGTAAAATGAAAGAGCTTCTTTTGATTTATTTGTAGAATGCTTTCTTACAGAACCGAAGTTTAGGCACCTGAGCAGTTTCCTATTTATGTATAATCATTTGTGTATCTCAGCCTCAAAACATATTTTGAATCTGGTGAACAATTTTACATAAATTGTAAAATCTAATACTATCAATAAGTGACATTTATGAGGCCCTTGCCCGAGGAAACAAAAACCCCAAGCAACCCCTGGGCAGCAGAGTGTCCAGTTTGTGTGAAGAGCTCCAGATCAGCTGCAGAACACTCTGAGTGTCCTCAGGCCAGGACAGGCAGCTGGGACACCCTGGGTGGAGTGCAATGAAAAGCTGGTGAAGGGCAGCAGAAAATCCCAGGAAACACAGGAAGGATCTGGGAAATTGCAGGGAAGGTTGTGGGAAATGTGGGAGATGTGGGAGGGCTGGAGATGGCACCATGAGATGAGATGAGATGAGATGAGATGAGTTATGAGTTATGAGATGAGAAGGAATATAAATGGTTTATAAATTGTTGCCTTTTTGGCCTCTCCAGCTCTGGCTCAGCACCTGCCCTGCAGGTCCCAGGTGAACAGGGAGCAGGGAGGAAGGGAACGGACAGGAGATGAGCTCCATTCCACAAGCACAGGAGGGAGAGCTTGCAGTCAGAACTCACCTTTTCCAGCAGCAGATCATCCCCTGACTAGTGCTGTGTCCCATGAGGATTTTCTGGTGTCTAATAAGAACACACTCCCAGTGCAGCTTTTCCAAGGGCACACTCAGCTCTTCCTGTGGCATTTCCCCCCCGAGTAATACAGATTCATTTCAAGTTTCAGCCTTTTTAAAGTCACTTAAAATCCACCAACTACAGGAGTGAATATTTAGACAACCAAGTTACATCAATGTCTCCCAGTGAGAGTGACAATATTTGCTTCTCTAGAAGATCTTTTTTGGTGATCTGCATCATTTCTTGCTCTGATATTGTTTTTCCAGCCCGAGGTAAATTTATTGCCATCCTGCCTGTACAGGCAGTGCCTGGAAAGAAGAGCATTTTACGCAGGTGTAATTTGAAGACAGAGAGCATTGACTATTTATTTAAATTTAAAAATTGCATCTTAAAGCTGTAGATTCACAGCCGTTTCAGACTTCAATAAAATCACATTGCCACTGGAAAAAAATTCAAGACATCTCCCTTTTCTTGAGCAGAGCAAGTATTCACAAACAAGCACTGAATGAGATCAGCAACAAGACCATTTGTCAGTCTGCTTTGGGAAAAGGATCTTTTCCACATTTCAGACTTCAATAAAATCACATTGCCAATGGAAAAAAAATTCAAGACATCTCCCTTTTCGTGAGCAGAGCAAGCATTCACAAACAAGCACTGAATGAGATCAGCAACAAGACCATTTGTCAGTCTGCTTTGGGAAAAGGATCTTTTCCACACCAGCTGGAACTTTGCCTTTTTCCTGCAGTCTCCCTGGCAGCCAGACCCCACTTTGGGCTGCTCCCCATCACCCACTTGCCTTACTAGGCAAAGTGTTTCAAGCATCCAGAGAGGGCCCACACACCCTGCTTGGGATCCTCACTCTGTTTTCTTGCAAAAGCTGCCAATTTAAACAGTTCCTGTTCTTAGCTGCATCCACATCACTCCTTCCACTGCCCCAGCACAGCTGATATACCAAATGTGCAGTGCACATCATCTTAAAATGATGTTAAAAACAAATGCTCAGATGCTTCAGGTGGTCACAGCTCTTCCAAGGGAGCCCTTCACTGCTGTCCACGTAATGTGGTGACAATGCACAGGTCCTGAAAGATGAAACAGTGCCCTGGAGGGAGCGTGATGAGTCAGTTCTGCCTGCACAGACTGAATATCACACATGGAATTAGAGCTCAGGAATTCTTGGATAAAAGGATTTGTAAAAAGCCCATATTTAGTAAGCAAAGCAAAAGAAGAAAGAGTAAGAATGTACAAAAATAGGAATGAATGAGAATCCAGTAATGTTAAATAACAAAGTCACTAAAATACCTTGCACTTTGAGGCTGGCAGTGTGTTTGTATTATAATTATAGCTGGAGTCCCAACAGGTACAATATGAATAGAAATAGCACAGACAGAAAGACTGACCCCTCACCACACATTCTCAAAACCAGCACATCCTCAGCATATCAAAGTAATCTTTGTGGAAAAAAAAAAACCAAACAAAATCACCTTGAAACACACCCTTAGACAAAACATTGATTCCACACCACTTAACAACTATGAACCTCACTGGCAGAATTCTCTGATCAAGCCAGAGCTTTTTAGTTTGGAGTTTACCTGAAAAAGCCATGAGAAGGAGACACTTCTGTGGGGAATACTGCAAAAAAGTCTCAGAGAACCAAGATTTATATAAATATTGTGTGCAAGACACCAGAGGGGCAGAATTGCTTTAGTTATTGAAGCAAAGTCTTCCTGTGGCCACAAGAATTGCCTGTGCAAGCAGTTCTCAAGATAGAGCATTTACATATTTACATATTGATATCCTTGATATTGGTATATGTTCCATAATTTGCATGATATTTAAATGAAAAATTAAAATTTAAATGCAAAAACCCCCCCAAAATTTCTACATTTTGTGCTTTCAAATGTTTACATTCAAGTCATAGCACCACTGCTGCAGGAACCAAGAGCTGGATTTATTTTCGCATTCAAATTTAGGAAAAAATCCTCAATTTCAAAGATTAAGGAAAATTCTGCATCTGTGTTTAGTTACCAAGTGAGGTGTGTCTCTAAAACTGGGCAATGGACTGGCCTGGGCAAACCCTTTTTGTGTAACAAAGATCAGTTTTAGAGAAGATCTGTGAGCAAACCCAGAGTAGGAGAGCAGCCCTTGGTCCTTCTGTTCCTCCTGTCCCTTGGTCACACACTCGTTCCAGGAGAAAGCTGAGTTGGAAGGCATTGGAGAGGTGACTGCCAGGCTCCCAGTGCACATCATCTTAAAATGATGTTAAAAACAAATGCTCAGATGCTTCAGGTGGTCACAGCTCTTCCAAGGGAGCCCTTCACTGCTGTCCACGTAATGTGGTGACAATGCACAGGTCCTGAAAGATGAAACAGTGCCCTGGAGGGAGCGTGATGAGTCAGTTCTGCCTGCACAGACTGAATATCACACATGGAATTAGAGCTCAGGAATTCTTGGATAAAAGGATTTGTAAAAAGCCCATATTTAGTAAGCAAAGCAAAAGAAGAAAGAGTAAGAATGTACAAAAATAGGAATGAATGAGAATCCAGTAATGTTAAATAACAAAGTCACTAAAATACCTTGCACTTTGAGGCTGGCAGTGTGTTTGTATTATAATTATAGCTGGAGTCCCAACAGGTACAATATGAATAGAAATAGCACAGACAGAAAGACTGACCCCTCACCACACATTCTCAAAACCAGCACATCCTCAGCATATCAAAGCAATCTTTGTGGAAAAAAAACCCCCAAAATCACCTTGAAACACACCCTTAGACAAAACATTGATTCCACACCACTTAACAACTATGAACCTCACTGGCAGAATTCTCTGATCAAGCCAGAGCTTTTTAGTTTGGAGTTTACCTGAAAAAGCCATGAGAAGGAGACACTGCTGTGGGGAATACTGCAAAAAAGTCTCAGAGAACCAAGATTTATATAAATATTGTGTGCAAGACACCAGAGGGGCAGAATTGCTTTAGTTATTGAAGCAAAGTCTTCCTGTGGCCACAAGAATTGCCTGTGCAAGCAGTTCTCAAGATAGAGCATTTACATATTTACATATTGATATCCTTGATATTGGTATATGTTCCATAATTTGCATGATATTTAAATGAAAAATTAAAATTTAAATGCAAAAACCCCCCCAAAATTTCTACATTTTGTGCTTTCAAATGTTTACATTCAAGTCATAGCACCACTGCTGCAGGAACCAAGAGCTGGATTTATTTTCGCATTCAAATTTAGGAAAAAATCCTCAATTTCAAAGATTAAGGAAAATTCTGCATCTGTGTTTAGTTACCAAGTGAGGTGTGTCTCTAAAACTGGGCAATGGACTGGCCTGGGCAAACCCTTTTTGTGTAACAAAGATCAGTTTTAGAGAAGATCTGTGAGCAAACCCAGAGTAGGAGAGCAGCCCTTGGTCCTTCTGTTCCTCCTGTCCCTTGGTCACACACTCGTTCCAGGAGAAAGCTGAGTTGGAAGGCATTGGAGAGGTGACTGCCAGGCTCCCTTCCAGCTGCCAGGGCGCCTGTCAGCCCCAGCAAGGGCTCCAGAACTGTGGAGAAACAGAGGCAGGCTGTGTGCCCAGAGCTGCTCCAGCCCTTCCCTTTGCTTCCACCCTCCTCCTGCTGAAACCATGGACAGGGAAATGTCCCATGGACAGGGAAACATCCCAGGGACAGGGAAACATCCCAGGGACAGGGAAACATCCCATGGACAGGGAAACATCCCAGGGAAAAGGAAACATCCCAGGGAAAAGGAAACATCCCAGGGAAAAGGAAACATCCCATGGACAGGGAAACATCCCAGGGAAAAGGAAACATCAAATGGACAAGGAAACATCCCATGGACAGGGAAAGATCCCAGGGACAAGGAAAGATCCCAGGGACAAGGACAGCTCAGCGCCCAGCAGCAGCTCCCTGGGAGGGGCGGCAGGGCCAGGGCAGGAGCCCCCTGGGCCAGGAAGACAAGGAAGGATCCCAGGGACAAAGACCCCTCAGCGCCCAGCAGCAGCGCCCTGGGAGGGGCGGCAGGGCCAGGGCAGGAGCCCCCTGGGCCAGGCAGGATTGGAACATTTGGTGTCCAGGTCCTGCAGCCACCCCTGCCTGGGCACCTGGGGACAGCCAGGCCCACCACCTGCACCCACCTGGATCCCACACGGGCTCCATCCCCTCCACCACGGGGGCTCCCAGCACCCAACCCTGGGCTGGGATAACAGGCAAAATTCCTTTTTATGGCTTTATGACAGTTCCAGGCAATTTCTGGTGAGCAGCTTCAGCCCAAGAGTCCCAAATGGAAGGAGTTATCAACAGAAAAAGGCAAGCAGTCAAATAATCAGACATCACATCACAAGTTAGTGGATCCCCTGTGGAAAATCAGATTTCCCCAGTTGCTTTTCTTGCCAATGCAGCTGGGTTTCTGTTCACAATAGGATTAACAGTAAAAAAAAAACAAAAAACAATTACTGGTTAAACATCGAGGTTCAAAATGGAGTAAATTTCAGTTAGTAATCAGCTAAAGCCCCATCTCACCCATTACATTTTATAAATAGAAGTTTAAATTTGTTATTTGGGATTTGTTGTATGAATGGGAAAGGAAGAAGGAATTAAAAAATCAGTGTAAATGGGAGATAAAAAAATTTAAAATAATATATTGAAAATGTTGTAAGAACCTTAATTTAAAAAAAAAAAGCCATACCCTCAAATCTTTTAATCTATTCAGGTTGTGATACACGTGTGTAGCAAAAGCAAAAAATAATTTAATCTACTATAAAATTTCTCAAACCGAGGCAAAGGGCTACCTTCGCCTTAATAAAAAAAAAAAAAGCCATACCCTCAAAATCATTTAATCTATTCAGGTTGCGATACATGTGTGCAGCAAAAGCAAAAAAAAATTTAATCTACTATAAAATTTCTCAAACCGAGGCAAAGGGCTACATGCATCTCTTAGCCATTACAGTAAAGAGATAATGGTTTGTTGACCCACTTCCACAACCAAAAAGATGAATTTTGGTTTAGATTTTGGGATGAAGATGGGGATGACCACAAGCACGGGCTGGTTCTGTCACAGGCTCTGCGGGTCGAGCGTGCCCAGGGGCTGTGCCAGAGCCAGGAGGGCGCCCCGGGCTGTGCCTCAGTGCTCCCCAGGCCGGGGCTCCCTGCAGCCCCCCGGCTGCCTCCAGGTCCTGGCAGGGAGCACTGCCCTCCCGGGTGCCCCCGGGTCCTGGCAGGGAGCACTGCCCCCCCCGGGTACCCCCGGGTCCTGGCAGGGAGCTCTGCCCCCAGTCCAGCCCAGCCTGGGGCTCTGGGTGCCCCTGTGAGCAGCTGTGAGCTCAGGGACACCCCAGACTCACAGACTGTTCCTCATGGACTCAGCTGGGGTGGAATTCCCTCGTGTGGAGGAAAGGAAAAAGTCCCAGGCTATGAGCTCCAGGTTCCAGCCAGGAGCACCAGGCCCTGCAGGGAAGTCCCTGGGAAGGGACCTTTTGTTGGCTCCCTGTGCTCTGGAGCCCATGTCAGACACTGCCCTGCATCCCAGGAGCTCTGGGATGTTGGAATGGCCCTGCCAGCAGGGCTCAGGAGCTGCAGGGCTGCCAGGGCAGCTGGGCACACACAGGCTCTTCATCTCCAGAGTCCTCCTCACACCCAGCAGCCACTGATGTCAACGTTTTCTGGGTAAATACCCAGCAGCCAAATGTCTGTATGCTCCAGGTCTTTGGTCAAGCTATTTCTAAGCAGAGTTCCAGAAATAGCACATGGTTTTATTTACTATGGAGCAGTCCATGTTAATTTGCCAAGTGCCATTACATAACAGCAATTAATTACATTATTTCCTCATTACTAGAAGTGAGCAATAGACTGCTGCCACAATGTGCTGAATGCATTTCTGTAGCTCTTCTTAGTAGCTTTGAAGGGAAGATAACCGAGCACAGAGTGCCTAGATTAACAACAAATGATAAATCCAAGCCTCTTCATTGAGCCAAATTAAACATTGTTTTGAAGGCCTTGACCTAATTTCGGCTACTGGGTATTTTTCTTGTACTTTTTCATTAAACAGATTTTTAAAAAGATCTGGGTCTGTAATGAGAATAGGCTAAACTCTTCTTTTGAACATACCTTCAGAAATGATCTTGCAAGCTATGGATAATTTCAGAAGGTTTCAAAAGTTGGTATGAGATTTCTTGGAATCAGGATTTAATTATCTATTTAAAGAGAAAAATTTGTGTTGTTTAGAATAATGATTTATCTACCTTTAAAAAACTACAAGCTATATGTGCTTGCAGACACCTCCAGATGTTACTGCCAGGACCTGGTCCTTAGGTTTAACTTTTTAAACTTCTCTTTGGTTATTCTTGTATTTTAGTACATGGATGTGTCCAGAAGGTATGTGTAAGGTATGTGCTGCATACCCCCTGGCATACACACTAGATACTGTACTCTACTGTTTTATCAGAACTGTACCACTTTTCAAGCATTTGTAAAGGGCAGTCAGCACTGTACTGAACTACTTTAGAGTAATTAATTAATTTAATCTTGTCTGGTTTAGCAGCCTTAGAATCTCCTGAATTTCTTTTTTTTGGAGCTTTTTTCTCTCTCTACATCTTCCCTGCAATAAGCGATCTCTCTGTTCCTAGGATTCTGGCTCCTCCATTACAAAAACTCCGGTGTGTTCTATCTCAAAGACTCAAAACCAGCCCTAAACGGTTCTGACCTATTTTACCCTTGTGTCATTGTCAGAGAGGAGATGTGCCAGGGTCTGAGATGTTTCATTATTCCCTCGAGGAATATGACCTGGAATAAAACTAAGATTGCACGAGAAGGACCAAACTCTGTTTTCAGGGCGAATGGATTCACTGGACAGATCCAGAGTCTTGGAAGTGAATGTGTATCTGTGATGGTGTGGCTGGGGGCAGAATCTGCCTGAAGAGCTGCTCTCAAAAGAACAGTTTTGCCAGCTGGTTACTAAACTGGGTGCTAAACTGAGTCTCTCCTATGCTCTTAGAATGTTTTTGGCCCAGGTAGGCTCCAGACAGGTGTAGGTGTTGGTGTTGATGACACCTCTGATGCACTTGCTGAGCAACAAACTCAGTGCCAGGTCTGCCTCCACAGGCAAAATCCCAACCATGAGAGGACATAATCATGGGAGCAAATAGGTCCACACATGCTAAGCCACTTAGCTGTACAGCTCTAAAACCCCCAGAACATCTGCAGTGTCCCTGCCCTTCACACGCTCCCGAGGCTGAGGCTGGGGTCCTCCAGGATCCTCCCTCAGCCCTGCTTACCTTCCATATCACAGTTTGTTTATTTCTCTTGTGTAACCCTTTAAAAAAATGTATTTATTTTGACTGGTCTCACAGCTGATTTTATTGTATTCACACAAATTCCAGCCCACGCTGACCATCACAGCCCTGTGCCCTTGCAAGCCAGCACTGCCACCCGATCCCTGTCCTTGCTCGTGGTAAAACATTCCACAGCTGGAGACCTCATACCAAGGACTCCCAAACTGTCAGCACAGAACTTACTGCTCTGTAAATATAATTTCTTCAGTTCAACTCCCAGAAAGAATTATGCATACAGAAAGAAGAGAGGGGGCATTTTTAATGCTCCCTACCATCTGTAAGCTTCTAGGGGTGTGTGACTGCTCATGATCAGAGTTCATAAGGGATGTACAGATAAGGCTCTCCTAAGACACACACTTAGCATTGCAAACATCAGATTTTGTATCAGGTATTGAATGAAACTGGCTGTGTATTTGGGGTATCTGCAAGGGTGCAGACAGGACTGTGTCCATGTAACTTTAAACAACCATCTCTGTATCCCTAAGGGCCATCCTGAGGTGACCTTTTAAACCCCCACTGATTCATGAGAGAGATAATTGAAATTTGTGCCTATTCTGATTAATCCAAACTGGGCCAGAAAAAGACTATTCAGTGACCTCTGTACTGCAGCTCCTTTTCCACAAAGCAATGCTGCAGTTGACAAACAGGAACGTATACTGAGCAGTTCTGGTGGAATGGGCAGTGACAGGACAGGCTTGAAGGCAGAATAACCTGATCTTTCTCTGAGATGGCATCTCAGGCAAAGATTTTAGCATAGGGGCTGTCAGCACAGGGGAGCTTACCCTGATTCTTCTTCTGTCATATGAGTTATTCAGCTGACACCAAGTAACATTTACCCATCTAGTCCAAAGAAATATGAAAATCCACTTCATAGGTGTAAGCACATTTTTAGGCATGCTTACTGTAAACAATTTTGCAAGGCGTTAATTAGATTTCCAGGATGTGAAACAAATATAATCAGAGCAGAGTATTAGGTACAGAGCTCAATCAGAACAAGAAGAAACTGTAAACTCTAAGTATTCCCCTTGGAAAAATTGGAGCATCTTATTTTAATATGTCAGCATTGAAAGGAAAAAATCCTGGGAGTTATGACAGCAATGAATGCAGAGTCCACAGGCAGAAGGCCTGGAAAATCTGTCCAGTGCTCGAGGGAAGGGAGACAGTGAAATCACATACACTGTAAAGATCCATACAAATTAGATAAGCAAATTCTTATTTTTAGCATTTGCCCAACAGCAAAGACAAGGGAACAGCACATAAACAACTCAGAAGGGAAGCAGTAACCTAAGCTAGTCCAGGGTACATTGAGCAGTCAAGTTCCAGAGGCAGGAGGTGCTCATGGAACTGAAGAACATGAACTCCTATAGCTGAAAAAAATTGTAATAGGCAATCAAACAGGAAGGAAAAACCACATTTTTCTGTCCCTACCTTGCTACTCCAGGAGGGATCTTGCAAAATGCCAAGGGTCTTTTGCTCAAAACTGAGGGCCAGAGTAAATCAAAGTCTTCACTTGCCCAAAATTATGAGAGTAACTTGGCACTTAACTCTCATTAAACTGTCATGAAAGTCAAATGGTGTTTAGGAAGATAAACCTGAGGGGATCCAGGCCTTTGGTACCTAAAAAAACCCCAGGGTTTAATTGAAAACCGGCACCAAAACAGTGATTCTGAATTCTTTTCGACCATCTGGAGATGCCTGATATTTTTAGTTTTCCTTGTTTTTCTGAGAGAGGCATAAAGATAGAACAACTCTGTAGCACAGGAAATATGGAAATCAGTCTTGAGCTCTTTCACTCTGACATATTTAAAGCAAAAAGAATGAATAACACCCATTTCCATAGCTCCTTCCTGAGCAGCTGCCTACCAGAAAAGGAGACACCACCACCACCACCCTTCCTCTCAAGGAACCTCTCAGGACAAAAAAGGAAACCCTGCTCTGATCTGTGGGTGAGGAGCAGCAGGGGCATCAATGGGAGGGGAATCAGAGCTCTGGAATCTGAATGGAGAGAAGATCCCCCCTGAGTGTAGAGAATAAAATCTCTTGCAACTCGGTGTGTGAGATGCAGCTGGTCCCCAGCACCTCCCTGCAAACCAGCACACAGCTGCCTGCTTGGTGTGGGACTCTCCAGATCCCTTCTGCTGCCCTTACAGACTCTCTTGCAGCACTGGAATACAAAGTCTGCTCCTGAGATCAAGTGCCAAAATGTTAGGAATAGATCTGGCCTTGAAGCCCGTCGTAATTCCACACTAGCTGAAGCTGGTGGGAAAGGGACATAGATTATGTATTTTACATATATATAATTGCATTTTATATTTTGCAACGTATTGGAGAATTTAAGACGCATCTCCCAGGGTATAAGGCAATATAGGAGATATGCTCCTAAGAGCTTATTTTGCCCAAAATAAATAAAATATGATCTACACTTGTTCATGGTATAAACAGAGCTAAATTGTAATTCTCTCCACTGATTCAATTCTGTTTGTAAGTAAGGAAAGCAATTAAAGATGCCATTAGCCTGGTGATGAGTACGTTTCCATCCTCCACGTGACTCTTACTTGAGCATCTGTGTTCTTGTGAGCAATCCTGTGATTAAATTCATGATCCCTCTGAAGATAATCTCCTAATTTCTGCTTGCTTATTCTCTCGGAAGAATTTTGTTTGTCTGAAACCTGAGAACGGTACAATTAAGTGTATGTAGCCTAAAGGAAAGCTACATTTTAGAAATTAAATAAATTGATGATGTTCTCTGTTGATAATAGTCTCTGTTTAAATCAATGATTTTTGCTAGGAATGGCCAAAGAGATTTTCAAAATCTTACTGCTTTTGACAAAAAAGGACAAAAAGGACACACTTTGTAAGAAATCTGAACAATAGTAGTAAAAACATTTTCCAGAACGGAATCTCCTGGAGTGGGAGCCAGTGTGACTGCTTGTAAAAAAAAGTCTAAAGAAAATCTCTGTGCTTGACTTGGAAGAGAGCAACAAATGGCAGCTCTGGGAAAGACTGGGGTGTTTATTAGCTTTTGTCATCACCCTTTTAAAAAAGATTGGTTGCAATAGCAGGAGCCTAACAAAATTAGTACCAGTGAGGTAGGAACTTAACTAGAAAAGGAAAAATAAGGATTTGGGAGGTTTCATATGGGCTTGGAGAATTTTGTCATCCTGGTTATTTAATGAAGTAATTGAAGCAGTGCTGCAGCTCATAATAGTTCTCTTTCAAAAATACTGCACAAGGGTACCAAGGGAAAAAAAAAAGAAACACAGTTCTTATTCTAAGAAAGAGTGAAGCAATTAGCAGCCAGGAAATTATAAATGATACTCATTAATTAAAATTCCTGGGAAAATACTGACATATTTTCCAACATTTTGTCAAAGCATGTGAGAAACCCATAGACTCACAGGTATCATGGATTTACTGAGAACAAATTCTGTCAAGACAATCTAATTCCCTTCTCTCAAAGACAACCAGCCCAGGGAATGGAGAAAAAGCAGTGGGAGGGAGGCAAACGTCTGGGCTCCAGTAAAGCCTTGGCTGCTGTCTCCTGGAACACCCACACAAGGAGGTGTCCTCTGGATGAAGTTCCTGCAGGACCCGTGCAGGGAAAGGGCATTGAGACTGCAGAGTTCAGTGAGTCAGAGAAAACTGAAGGACTTGTGCCTGGTGCTGTCCCAGAAGTCCTGTTTGTGCTCTCAGTGCTGACTTGGAAGATGGAATTGAGAGGGTCCTTATTAAATTTGCAAATGCCATTAAGCTGAGCCTGCAAGGGCCCAGGATAAATAAAAATATAAATAAATAAATGTCTGAGAAGAGATGCAGGTCAATAGGAAGAAGTGCTATACTGGTCCAAACAGAAATAGTCATCTGCAGAAACAGAAGGAGGGGAATGAATGATGAGGGAACATTAATGCTGAACTTGGGAGCCTCAGTGACTCACACTGGACATGAGTCAGGGAACCAACACTGCTAATGCAGTGACAAAAATGGGATGTGGCAGCCTGAGAGGTTTAAGTGAAAGTGAAGGAATCTTCTACTCTGCAATGGTGCCACCTCTGGGCCCTGGTTTTGGGACCATTCTTCAGGAAAGATGTTGCTGAATTTAAGAAAATTCAGAGGAGAGCTACAATGAAAGACCTTTTAAATTCTGTGCAAAAATGAACAAAATGGGATTGTCTTGCTTAAAGCATTGAAAACTGAAAAAACAAATAAATACTCCCCAAATGGACAGGAAAAAAAACCAAAAACACCCAAATTTAATCACAGCAAAATAAAACCCCCAACAATGTTCAAGTGAGACATTAGAAAAGACTTCCAAGGATAACAGTGAATTTTCAGAACAGCTGACCCTGGAATATTTTAGTCCCCAGCACCGAAGGTCTGTGAGGACACTGCTGAGGAAAGGCACAGGGCAGTTTTCTTGCCATGTGGCTGAGGGATGAAGCTGGTGATAAGCTGAGGCTTCCTAGAACAACCCCCTTTGACTTTCTAGAATGCCTGAGTCTCCAGCTGCTGATAAATCTCTATTCTGGAGTAATGGTAAGACCATTTTTATGGACATTTTTTGTCTCTGAGATACCCCTGAAGATCCTGCACAGCCTGTTTGCTGTTCTGTCCACACCACCCCCATTCTCTAATGGCTTTATTTAAAGCATATTATCTTTCAATATCAATCTCTATTTATCTAATTTTAGGATATGGATAAGAATTATCCAGTATATTGCTATTGCTTTTACAAAACATGCTTTTCCTGCATAAATGCAAAAAAGTGGATAGAAACTCAATAGAGCCATGTGTGAAGATGCTTGGACATAAATATGTTGTGGGGTTTGAACAGACAAAAAAAGGAAGCCCTATACATGTGTTAAAGCAGTAAACCTTTGTTATTCAGGTGAAAAGAAAAATATTAAATATCTTTGTTTGTTTTGGGAGTGACTTTACTTGAAGCAGATACTCCTTGAACTAATATTCTCATACATGGATCAAGCCTTGAGTGACAGAGATTTTCCATGAAGTCAAAAGGGAAGATTTCTCCTTACATCATGCAGAACAGGTAAAAGCAGTATTGCAGCTGCACAATATTTTCTTTGAAAACTTCACTATTAAATGACACCAGAAAAAACCCCAAAACACCAAAGTTGAAAAGGTTACTACTGCACATTCAAAAAACATCTTTCTATGTTAGAGATCTTGAATTTGACCTAAAATTATTTCCTTTGCTTCTTCCTATCAGTTAGGAATCTTCAATAAACACACATGTCAACGAACTGAAACATGTAGTAGCTTAATAATTTTCTCATTTACCCTGTAAAGTTATTCTACACATCCAGAAGAAGCACTGATTTAACAAAGTAAACTGTTCACATGTTTACATTTTAAAAAAGATCCTTTCAGAAAAACCAGAAACTGCTGATAATAAGATAGCCTATTTGTGTGCTTGTAGTGAGTTTATCTCTCTCATGGCTGATAGTCTCACAAACAGCCTATTCACCTGGATTTTCCCACTAAATCTCTGGGGCATGATTCCAGCTGGGTTGACAGCAGGTGCCTGGGGCTGCTCTTGGTGCCTGTGCCCACAGAGATTCCCTTCCCAAGGACTCCACAAGTAGATTGGCTTGAAGCAGAAATAATACTTTTCAGGAAGCTGCTGAAATACGCAAAAATTCAGGAAAATTCAGGAAGTGAGTCCCACTTCGCCTCATTGAAATGCATGTTGTTCATTTCAGAAGAATTTATTTATTGAATTTATTTATTACATGTTAGTCTGTTTGAAAGCTACTCAGAGTAACCAAGCTCGCGGCGACTTTCGTTCTCCGGATAAGATTGAAATATTATTGTTTCCAAGTACCAGCCAATCCCAAAATGATAACTATTTGATCAGCTCAATCCCAACCCCCTTTCCCGTGTGCCCCCAGCCCTGTGACTCCCCCTTTGGCTGGAAAGCAGGAGCAGGAGTGGGCACTGAGCCAGCCCAGCTTGCTGCACCTCCTGCACTGCTGCACGTTACAAACAGCACTGGCAGCAACTGCCATGCAATCCTCCCCAAACTGGAGCAGTATAACACAGAAAACTCCAATAAAGGTGATGAGATACAAATCAAGACTGTTAAAATACACAGGATTTTGGGGTTGTCTTCTTGTGTCACTTAGAGGTTTCTGTTAACTGTCACACTCTTTTTTTTCCGAAAAAGCAAATGAAATACTTGTTTATGGTTTGATCATGGGTCTGAACACAGGCAGCTGGAGGAATTAACTGGGCTTCTTATCCAGGATCTGGCCTTCCTTTCTAAGTACTAGCCAAACATTACTTCTGAAGAGAACAGGAGCTTCTTAACATCATGGTTCATTGAGTGAAATAAGAAATCCACTCTGGCTGGGCCCTGATACAAATAAAACCTGGCTGAGCTATGGTCTGAGCACAGCCAGAACTGATAAAGGACAGTGACAATCTCTGATGTCACCATTGCTAAAGACACACAGCAAAACACAAAAAGACTCAATGTACTATAAATGTGATGCAGATTCCCCAGGCTGGGGATAATAATATCAAAAAGAGAAACTTAGTTTTAATAACTCTGGTTAACCCTGGTCTCTTTTAGCACTAATGATTTTTTCATGCCCATTCCTGCCTCCTGTAGGGAACCTTTCATGTGGTTACAGCAACCAGCTGAGCTTCTTTGAAAAAACATATGCCTGATAAAATGGAAAAGACTCTGTTCCAGTTAGATACCAGCCTGTTGGCAGCCATGGGCTATTTTGGGAATCACACTTCCAATGCTGCTCGTCAAGACATCGACTTCTGCCAAAGATACAGCTTGATGGGAGTTTAAAAGGCCTTCAGGTTTTCTACCCAGATCTCAATAAAATTATTTATGTAAAGCTACATTAGTCAAGATTATAGTAATTCAAGAGATTCACTATTCTGTAGTGAAGAATATTATGTGCACCTTTTTATAGTATTTGAACATAATTCAGCAAGGTACTTTAACAAGTGTTTACTGCTAGTATATATTTCAGGATGTATGCATGTGTCTTGCTGAAGGAAAACCTAAATTACTGAGGATAAACTTCGGTATCAAATTTTTGATAGCAGCTTTTCATTTTACTGCTTGACCAAACAGGTGTGTTGCTAAGAGTCAAAGTATAATTCTGGGGAAGAATTCCAGCACCTCTGCAGGTCTCTAACCTTCTAAAAACTCCACTGCTGGAAAACAAGTTCCTCTGTGAGGACTGGAAAAGATGGGAGGGCTGCTTTCTATCTGTCTGTGTCTTCACCTAGACCGTGCATTAACTCATTTCTCTCCCTGTGTTCTCAGATGTCCCTGCCTGTGGCTTGGCTGTTGGCCCTGCTTTGCAGAGTGTGGCACTCAGGGTGTCCCTCTCCTCCCCTCACCCAGCACAGATTTTCTCTTCTGCACAGCCTTCGCTTTTATTGGAACTTAATTATGAATCAGACTTCCACATTTTTTGTCACCTTTGGCTAAATTGTCCCATGGATATAAAGCATCTCCAGGGAAAGAGAATGATATTGCTGAGCGTGTGATAATATAAATCTCTTTTTTGTAAGAAGCTAAGCTACACAGAAAATGGCTGTCAGTGATTTTAACTTCCAGGAGTTCAGTGGAGCTCTCCCAGGACTTCAGCTGATTCCTCCTTATCTCAGAAAGCAAATTTGGGAAAGAATCATTAGACTTGTTTCTTTCTTTGGCTGAGCATATCCAGTGATTGAAGTCACTGTCCTTGAAGAGAGCATTTCTACCATCTTGTCTAAGAAATTCCAGGGACAGTGACCTCCAGAGTTGAAGATGTTTCTGCTGTTCTGCAGGTTTTTCAGAGGCACTGACAAAAGACAGAAGGAAAATGTGTATCATTTTCACCAGGAAGGCCTGGTGAAGATTTTCTGGATCCAGTTCCTATTCCATTTTTACGTTTTTACCTTTCCTGGGTATTGGTGAAAAACAGCTTAGTAGTCCCCAGCTGCAGCCATGTGCCTGGAAGCTGCTTTCAAACTTATTTTTGGAGTTTCCATGTGTCTAGTCACACCATTGAGTCCTGCAGGTTTGCAGGAAAGGTCTCCTGTTCCCGCTCGAGTTGGACTCATGCCCACGTGCACCAGCGTGAGGAGCAGAGGGACAAAGCTCTGCCCTCAGTAAAACCAAAGCCAGCCAGCTCAAGAGGCCCATTAAAATAGAAATAGAAACAGTTAAGACAAGTGGTGCAGCCACACAAAATTTTCCTGGCGGGGAAGGAAAGGGGTGCACTGGAGCTGGGACATGAATGCCAGGCCCAGGATTCCCCTCCTGTGGTGATCTCACTGTAAACCCCCAGAGGGGCTGCCTCCTGGTAATGGTTTAGCTGCAAAATATCATTTCCCCTCATTCACAGAGGATGACAGAAACCCAAATGACCTTCCCCTGTTCTTTTCATACTTCTACAATCAAGTTGTTTCAGTGAAACCTTCAGAAAGCTGGGATATGGGAATGAGTTTCCGCTTGCTGTGTCATCCTCCAATTTGATTTATACTTCAGCAGCCTTTAGGATTAGGTCTTTTGATACTTTGGAGTTTTGGAGACAATAGGTAAGAAAGGCTGATTTTTTCATTTCAGCTATTGGGAGTGTAGATTTTTGCAATTATTTGATGGCCTGGCAGTAGAGAATGTGATGACTCACAGAAGGGAACGAGAAGAAGCAATTGTCTTTCACGGACAAAGCGAGTGAAATGACACAAGATGGAGCTGTATTTCAGAGATTGCCATAGCAACTGCAGAAGCAAGTCATTTGTTCAGATTCAGGAAGATCCACAAGAACAGACCTAAGACAGAAAACACCTTGAGATCACAGATTTGAGAAGGTCAAAAAGAGCCACCTTCTTCCTCCAAAAGGCCCTTCAAACAGTGGCACCTAACAAATACAAAGGGAGCAAGCAAGCAAGCCATCAACCAGACAGAAATCTGGACTCAGCTGCTGATTCTTGCATTGCTGTTGTCTCCTCTCCCAGTTCCTGCCACCAGACCTGGCAAGCCTGGGATGAGAAACCTGGAAAGGAATGGAATGCTCCTTCTGGGAGCTGTGCCCTCCCTTGGGCACCGGTGCCTGGGGCGGTCTCCGCGTGGCTCCTGCCTGGCCCTGACCCCTCTCCCGCCAGTCAGAGGCTGTGAACAGCACCTAGAAACGGGGTGAAGGTACAATTGCTCATCAATGACATCCTCGTTACCCTCTGAGGGCCTTCCTGCCCTGCAGCTGAGGGGTCACTTGCAGCTGCAGGAGCCCTGCAGCCCCACGGGGAGCTGGGCTGTGGCGACTGCTGGGTGACTTTAAGGAGCCCCCTTCCCTGCCATCCAGTGCTTGAGCTATTTATAGCCACTGCCAGATTATGCGAGGATTCCCAGAACACTGCAGACTCCAGTTAGAAATTCTATCTGCACAGCCTGGAGTATATCAAGCAATATTTTTAAAAGCCCATTGTAAGCAGAAGGAGCTTCTTGCAGTTAAAGCTACAGAAAAGTTCAGGTAAATTTAGAGAGATTCCATACAATAAAGAAGTAAATTTTCTTTTGCTTGCCAGGTAATTTTGATAATTTATATCTTTAAAAAAATCCCAAAATGTTAGTTGTATTTAAAAAAGCCTGAAAGCCCAACATAAATGTCTCATTTGATTGAAAAGTGAGATCTTTCAGATGTTTGAGACAGTATATTTTAGAAAGTGTGAGGGAATGTGAATAATTTGGACAAGAATACCTGAATTTCAATATTTTAATGTCAATGGGCTTTCAAATTTCTGACAAAATACAGTACCTTGCTATCCATTCAGTCCTGGAATAGGAACTTTCAGTGAAATCTTGTTTTGCATTGCAAACACTACAAATTTCTTACACTTCCATGCTGAAAATACCAAATAATAAACCTGGGACTTAAAATATTTCAGCGATATTTGAAAACTTCATAATCCCCAAGAAAAGCAACTTAGTAACAGAGCCACATGGATATAAAAGCAAAATACGTATTTCACTGTAAAATACATATTCCATGTTTTCAATGGAAACACACTGCAAACACCTGCATCTATTTCTTTTCCCCCAACTCTTGCATCGTGTAAATTTGAAGTACTCTTATGCTTTGTAATCAGTCAGTTGGCAGAGTTTATTCTTAATTTTTAGATGGCTTGTCACTCCTGAAGCAGGAATAGCTGAAAGGCTCAAGAAGACCCATTGTGAAAATTTGTTTTGTCAAAAGCAAAATAGATTCGTAATTCTATTACAAAGTTTATTATCACTGAGCCATCACAGGCTTTCACTGAAACATCAAATACAGACACAAGTTTGGGTCAAATCTGTTCAAAAATATAACCAACAGCGATCATTTTCATGCCAGTGCATTCATTAATTTCAGAAGTGGATTACTGACGGGATGTCCCAGTCTATTTTAGACAGTGAAACTCTGTTCACTGGTTTGCTGGTTAGCTAATCTATCCAAGAGCAAATTGTGCTTTTCAGTATGAAGTGAACTTTGTACCCTAACAATAAATACAGCTACAGAGTCTGCACAGTCATCTTCAGTAATAGGCTCACTTGGTAATACACCTGGGCTTAACTGTAACATTTCATTAAATGTCTTAAATGTGCTACAAAGCAGAGATTATACAACTAGGATTAAAAAACCCAACATCTGTGCTTGATTTAGAAACTGGGAGTTAGCAGTTTCCTATCAACCTGTTAATTAATGCAGCACTAAGATCTCTGTGCCTACATGGCAGGTTCTGGAGTTCAGTCCATTAAAAATATAAAATAATTGGGAAGAGGGGAGAGAAACAAGGGGGTGGTTTCTAGACCCCAGCATGATGTGGAAGGGATTTCTGTGGTATTTTTTTTAGCAATGTCACCTGCACCTTTAGTTTTAAGCTGGGAAATGCCATTTTTCTGTCAGCAAACAGTGGAGAGAGCCAAGTGAGCTCCTCAGTCGTGCCCCCAGTTATCCATCACCAGTGGGCTGGGCTGCACACAAACCCTCAGGAGTAACTTCAGAGGCAGAAAGGAGCCAGATTAGGCACTTTTAATTACCCAGGAGTGGTGGGTAGAGCCTTTCTTTCCTGACCCCTTCATTTTTGAGTCCAAGCTCCCGTCCCCCAGGCTGGCCTGGCCCTCAGCCTTTGGGCTCTGCAGTGACTCCCCAGGGTGTGAGGGAGCCCATTTTTAGCTATCTGGGACAAAGTTAGCAGCGCTGCTATTCTCACTGGGCACAGCGTGCAAGCTCTATTCCCACACTAGGAGAGTATTTAGTAAGGTCACAAGGATGCCTTCTCCTTATCAAACACATTCCCTGGAAACTTGGCAGGGGTTTCATTTTACAAGAATCAGGTGCAAATTAATGGCATTCGTTTTAGACTTATTTAAATTTCTCAGTGTTTGTGCAGAAAGAGATTTGCATTACCAGCCTATAACAGAAAATTTGTTGTCACCAGCTTTCAAAGTCTAATTTTTCTCTCATTAATTTGATTTTGAATCCATTTAATTGACCAATTTTGGTAGAGTTGCTTCATGTTTGTACTAGAAGCATGCTGCATTTACACTACTAAAGTTTATTTTAGCCTATTTAATCACTTCATAAGGGAGAAAACTGAGCTTTTTACATCATTTTAAAGATGATAACAGTGAGGCTGAAGGCAAACACGGAGTGATACATGCAAGGACTGCATGCAATTTTCCATGTTCAAAGAGGATCTTATGTAAACCAGAGACACAGAAGCGATAGAAGTGTGGCTCAAATGAAAACAGAGCCCTGCAGAAAGACAGGACTCAGTCAGAACACTGTGTCTGTCTGCCTAATAACCTGTGGGAAAGAGGGAATCCCCCCCAGACTTTGTTTCTTGTCACTTTCCCCACAATCTCCAGTGGGAAGTGTCTGTGGCATGTTGCCAGGAACAGAGAGGTGCAAATGGGGCACAAGTGACCCCTGATAGTCCCCCAGAGCTCCCAGACCATCTGTGCAAGCACAGGGGCTCCTCAAACCTGCTCCCAGCCAGAACAAACTGTGGCCTCACAAGATGGAGTAAAGAGCTCATCACAATGCATCCAGTGGAAAAGATGTGATGTGCTGGCTGCTGAGGAAAGCCTTGTTTTAGGGAAGAGTCTTTTTTAGAAAAACTTAGCAAGAGAACAAAAAAGAAGAGCAGGATTAGACTTACCATCACCAGCAAAAGCTGAATATATATGACCCTCAATAAACAGATGAGGGAGCTCAGACCACTCTGAGAATGCAAGAATGTGTATAAAAATCTGTATTATGGATCTTTAAAAATACTGCCTTTCACTCTGTATCCTGAAAGCAGAATATCCACATCCCATATGCAAAATAAAATATTTGTTGTGGCATCATCAGTTAGGGTTTGCCCATTTGTTATGCATTGAAGCCCCTCCTCAGCTTCCTCGGCCTCAGGCAGAAATTGGAGTGTGGAGAGGGATAGTTCATTAGTTTCAATTCACAGAAGAAGGCCTAGATAGTGCCTTGTACACGGCCTGTGCAATCCGAGCCCAGGGATCAGCCCGAGTCCTTTCCCAGGCAGGCAGAGCAGCTCCAGCAGGCAGCAAAACTCTGCTCCCACTCTTACACCTTCATCCCCACCATGCTGGAATGGTGCCCTGGATTTGCAGAACATCCTGGCCAGAAGGTGGCATTTGGGTAAAACCCCACTCCAGAAACCCACCAAAATAAATCCCCGCAGTCTGTGTGTCGCAGTACAGTCTTCCAGCAGAAGACAGACACCTTGTGTCAGAGGCTGGCAGTCCTGCAGAGAACAGCCACACTTTGGGAACTCTCACATCTGCCTCTGTGACCTTGAACAAGTAATTGGTGTGTCTGGGCCTCAGTTTGCTGCCTGAAAAACATTTACAGGGGTTCTTGATTGCACAGCTCCGAGTACAACAGTGTTGAGGATGAGAAAAATGGACAAACCTTTTTGGAAACACAGCTTTCTACTTCATCTACCAAAAAAAACCCTAAAAACCCCCAACCCCAACTGCAGCAGAGTTCAAGAGTGGGGGTTGAGAAGGCTGTGATGAGAGAGAGCCTCCCAGTGTGCTGAGGGCAATGAACACGAGCTGTGACCCTGTCCTGGGAAGGGCACGGCCGCGGGGCCGGAGCTGCTCTGGGAATGGGCTCGGGAGGCTCCCCCAGGCATGGCACAGTTATATAATGCCACTGCCTGTGCCAGACCCTGCCGTGGCCGGGCTCTGCTCACGGCAGCTCCGTGCCTCCCTGGCTCTGAGTGGCAGTGTCAGCGCCCGGGCCAGAAATAGCCCTGACGGATGGCAGGGATGCTCCACGGCACCCAGGCAGCTTTTTATAGCAGCACTTTGATTTCAGATACCAAACCTGGGCTATTTTGGGCACGCAGGCTTGGGGAAACGTTCATGATCTTTAGCTTGCATGACTACTTTTGCACACAGGTGCTGTCAGAGTTCTTGTGGCTCTTCTTCAAGATAGGGAATATTTTTATCCCACTGGACATTTGTACTCGTGGAGGGATAACTAACCTAGAAAATGGAGACTGTGCTATCACATGAGGTTTTCCAAATTGTTGCTGGCTTCTAATGGACTTGTCACTTCAAGAAGTCCTAAGATGTGTGATGGTTTGATACTCAACCTAACTGAAAAGAATAATTTTGAATTGAACTAACTGGAAGTGAAATGTAACCATGGGATGACTTTGATGCATTTCCTCATTTAATGACCAGGAGAGGATATGGATATATATACCCACATATGCACATACATGCATATATATATATATTTATTTATTTTAGTAAGGGAGTATGGCACTAATGGCAGATGTCCAATTCACCCTTCTGGCAGACAGGAGTTCACTATTTATTGATAGTGCAGATGTCTTTATGCAAACACATTTTTTAAAACAGAATGTACCTGAGGAACAAGTCTACCAGCCTTAAACAGCTCTAGAATCTCCAGTGTGGGCAGAGCCCTTGCTGTGTTACCTCACATCAGTTCAGTACAGCAGGGTAACAGAACAGGAACATTTTGGCAGCACCACCTGCTTTAGTCATTACTATCAACATTCCAGAGAACAATATTTCTGATATTTACCATTGTAGTGGGAGCCAAATCTCAGGGAAAGGTGTCTAGATGGTAAATGTTCTGTAGCTTGAGGAATGCTGGCCAGACCAGACCTAGTTTACCACAGTACATACAAATCTTAACATCACTGGTAAGATTTTTCAAAGGAAGATTGCAATTTCCATGACAATCTTATCATCTGCAGCTGATTAAATACTACTTCAAATTAATAAATCAACTTTTACCTAGGAAAACATAACACCAGGAGAGACAGGGACAAGCAGACACTCTGGAGGGACAACTTTAAAAGAGAGAAGAGGCCTTGTAAGCTGCCACATCTGGAGCTCTGTGTCCAGTGTGGGCTTTGCTGCTGTCCAATGGCTCCAGTTCAGCAAGTCTCTGCTTCCTGCAGCTGGCACCATTCTCAGAACAGAGAGCAGCCCCTGTATTATGGAGGGCAGACACAGTGTGGGGAGGTAAAGACATACACCAAAACCAAATCCATGGCTCAGCATCAGAAAAGCTGGAACAGGTTCCCAGCTGTACTTTTAATATGACTTTATAGCCAATCTAGGCAATAAATGCATGAGCAAAAAAAAAATCAGTGTTATGAACACTTTGCCAATATTTGAAATAATTGTAAAAGTTAATTTCACAAGAAGTCTATGAATAAGGCCTATTTCTTCTGGAAATAAATCTGGTCCTACATACCAGTGCATTAAGGCTGCTTAAGGCTGGAAGTAGGGTGATTCCAACTTGTCCTATTTTAGCAGAGGATACCCAAGGTATTCTTTAAGACTACAGAATGCAATTCATTTCCCAATTACTTTGGAAGGATTAAAAACCTGACCAGATTAGAGTCAAAGCCTGGGCAGCAATTGCTACACCTAAGTATCTTCATATACCAATGCACCTCAGCTGCTCCCTGATGGTGAAATCCCCTGGTCATCAAGGAAAACTCAGTCCTTCAGCCTTTCTCCCCTAAGGCACACTAATGAATTTATTCATGGATGTTAATCCAACTAGGAAATTGTTCCTCTGTACATAATCTCCCTCTCCTCTAGCATTTGATCATTTCAAATGCTGGAAGAGGGACTATGACCTTCAATGGAAACACTAAAATGAAAAAAATAAATGAAAACAAAAGGATTGAAAGGTTACTACACTTATGGTTAAAGTAAGAGGAGAGGGAAATTGGTTTTTATTTTAAAAGCTGACCTACAAACTATATCCATATATCTGTGTATGGGTATCCCTGTGCTTTAGCAGATTTCTTCTTTGCCTTTTCCAGGTCTCCACCATCTGGTCTGGCTCCAGGGAAAGCCCACTGAGGATTATATATCTTGTTGTGCTGTATCTGCCAAAATGGCTTTTATTTGGGAAAACAACAGAAAAATAGGCCAAACTAAAATTAAGTCATAACTTACACTTATGTCAACCAGAGCATAGACATCAGAAAAATATACAGTAACACAATGAGCTGATTTGGGTGGGAGAAAGTTCCCTTCCCTTCCCTTAGAAATTCAGCAGTGATTTTTTATCCTGCCATTTGTCAGAAAATGCACTAAAACACTGCTAAATATGAAAGCTCAAGAGAGATGCAGCCATAATCAGAGAGGAGTTGCATTGCCATAAACCATCTTTCTCTCAATTTATTAGTGTTATAAAATCTGACAGAAAATTCAAGGGCAAGAACCTCTTTTGCTGAACATTTCTAGTGTGGGGTGTCTGCTGAGGAGTGACTCCAGGCTCTGCACAGCAGCCCCAGCCAGTCAGGGTAAGCAAATGCTGCTGATTAGCTCTGCTCCAAACCTCCTGTGGGCCAGAACCTCCCAAAGGAACCAGTCCACGTGCACAAAGATGCTCTGAGCTGAAGGCAATGCCTTCCCCTCAAATAAAAATGTGCAAACCTCCCTCAGGAAGCTGTCAGCAGAGCTGGGGTGAAGATCCCAGCAGCCCAAAGCACTGATCCCACCTGATCCCACCTGATCCCACCTGATCCCAGCAGTGCACAGAGAGCAGCAGCACAGCCCAGGAGCACTGCTGGCCCCTGCACAGGGAATTGTCCAAGGATGGCTCTGCAGGGTCTGAAGAGGACTCAGAGACACAAGGGCACAATTCACACCTCTAATGGGCACTAACTCCCTGTTTATAAACAAGCTGTGGCTCACACTACTGCTCCTCTTACCAGTGACTTGGCACTCACACTTCAGAGGGTGATGGTTACAGCCATGGGGAGCTGCCTGATCCATTCCAGCCAAGTCTCCCACTGCATTCCACTGGTGAGACCCCAATGGAGCAAGAATGTCTCCAAACTGATGACAAAACAATAGGTCAAAACCTTGTTTATTTTCTTTTTCTACTGTCTTGGATGTCTGTTTTTACCTGGAAGTATTATTTATATATTTAAGTACCTAAGTTTTATGATTTTACAATACTCAGAGAAATAAGCAATGAGCATTCTTGGACACATCCTGACAGCAGGTTGGCAAGTAGAGGGAAATAATTCTGAATTCACTTCACTTCAGCATGAAATCATGCCAAAAAAGGTGAATACTATTATGTAAGCTAGAGACAACTCATAATTTATGTCTGAAATATGCTTGTAATTTAGCTTTTAAATGGGAAAATGAAAACAGCTATCAATTAAAGATAAAAAACATTGGACTGCTGTTTTAGTATCTAGGTGTTATCAGTCTGTTTGCAAGACTTTCAGAAGCCCTTGGTGCCAGTTGTGAGCACCACGGTTTGGGTCCAGCGCAAATCGTCGAGCACGAATCTTTAGGGAGCTTTTCTCATCCCCAGTGCAAGGGGCTGGGGAAAGCAGAGCTGCTGACAGAGCCCAGAGGAGTGATAAAACACACCCAACACTGCCCCAGAGGCTCCACAGCCCAGCTCCTCCCCGTGACACACAGACAGACAGACAGACAGACAGACAGACAGACAGGCGCTGGTGTCACTGACACTGGGCAAAGGCAGGGAGCCCCCAGCAGTGACTGAGAACTGAACAGTTTTGGGTGCCTGGGCCACCTGCTCCCACAGCCAGGGCTGTTCACCTTCCCTGGGCTCACGGAGGGAGAACCCCCTCCCCAGAGCCCAGCCAAAATGGACTTCTCAGCAGATGTCAGTGCAGCGTGGGTTAGCAGCTTTCCAAACTCACAGGTGAAGGACTGGAATCACAGTAAACTGCATAGTTTAATGTATTTCCATAATTAGAACTATAAATTCTGAAGAATTTATGTCCATAATTAGAACTGCTGAAGAATCTGTACTAAAAAAATGAATGCACTGGAAACACATTTTTGGTACAAGTTCCCAGTCCCCTTCCTGGAAACCAAGAGAAGCCCTGCAGGCCAAGCCTTATTCACTCATTGCAAAGGGTGCAAAACCTGAATTATTTTGACTTTTCTCAAAACCAAGCATCTCTGCACACAACACCTCTGCTCCCCTTACCTCCAGATTTCAGCAGCAGATTTTCTGCCTCTTTTCTGGAAGGGCTGGAATATTTCTAGTGTGAGCAGGCAGTGCTCAGCATTGTGTCTCCACACAGCTCACCTGCTCCGAGCTGGGAGGCAGCAGCAAACTCCCAACTGTTTGTTTCCTGGAGCAAAAGGCTGGAAAGATGCCTTTGTTCCTTTAATTCACACAGATTTTAGACATTCTACCACAGCTGACACGGTTCCTTCTTCTACTTAGTTCAGCTTTTTCATTTCCACCACATACCTGGAAAAAAAAAAATAAATTGTAAGGTGCCAGATGAGGAGCCATTTTTGCCTAAGTGGAACAGTAAAAAAAAAAATACTCTTGCTCCTAAGAGGAATTTATTGAAATGTAGGCTGTCAGCCTATTAATTGCAGAACAGACACAAAAAGTTAGCCAAAATAGATAAATAATGATATTGCATTTCATTCAGACTGTAGTGAAATGAGCTCCCTGCTTTGCTTTCATGTGCAACCACACCACAAAACCAGAATTATTCTAGTTCAGTTGGATCAGTTATTTGAGCATTCTAGACAAATATTGAAAGCTAATGAGAGTTGAACAGCTACTACTTCTACTCTTTTTCTACCCTGTGTTTTGGCCACAGCTTGACTCTGTTCTTTCATTGGCCAGGGGGACACAGCTGGATGCTGCTGCTGTAACTCATTTTTCACCATCTGAACAAAGTGCTTGTGTGTTTTCCTGCTCCAGTTCCAACACTGCTCTGTGTGATGGATCAGACTCATGGATCCCCCATTTCCATGAGTACAATTGGAATGCTGGTCCTTTAGCAGGCAAGTTCTGGTTGTGGTTATTCATAAAGGCATTCATAAATCTGCCTTTAAAAAACCCAGCAATATGGTGCTGCAATGTCAAACCCTGTTTTGCTGCTTTGAGATGGCAAACCTTGCTGTACATAAACTCAGGAACCAGAATGCTGTGTGGACATATCCCAGACACATAGTACCTTCAAATTAAAGTTTGGTATGACAAGTGCTGTTTCAAACTGTGGCTATGACTTTAACCTGTTTGAGACTTTGAGAAGTCTTTGGGAAGTATGGTTAATGCTTCCAGCAGAGAAGTGGAGCACTACCACTTTCATACTCAGGAGGAGATAATTTTAAAATATCCATAGATTAGAAAAAAAAAAAGACAAGCAAAAAGCTTCAGTCTTTAAGAGAGTATTGCTGTTTTTCAAAAACACAGAAACTTTTATTCTGTTTTAGTTTTAAAAAATACTCCATGATAGCCACAGATTCTTTTCAAGTCTCCCTTGCTTTTAAGAGGGCTGGGTGCCCTTCTGTAGGATGGCTTAGAGACTTTAGTAGGATTTCAGACATTTATGGTAGCAGAGCTTTTGGCTGTTCTCTTCTAAAGGTGAAGGCAGTGGAAATAAGGATAGCAGGAAACTCCCACTGAAATGCAAGCACACATTCTGCTCAGTCAGCCTGGGCTTTATAGACCTCAGGCACTTCCAGCTGAAACTTTGAAGACATATGAAAGAAAAACTCTACGACAAATGGATCTTTCAGTTGTTGTTCCAGTGGACAGAACTTTAACTGGTACTTTCTCATGCAGAGGCCCCACACAGTTCCAGAACACAAATGCTCAGACACAGCTGCAGTACAGAAAATCCCAAGTGCACAGCCATTAGCACCAGTGTCAGAATCATGTCAATCCTGCTCAGAGAGACATGCCACAAACCAGCCAGGGACAACAGTCCTCGAGTACAGAAAATCCCAAGTGCCAGGAATGCACAGCCATTAGCACCAGTGTCAGAATCATGTCAATCCTGCTCAGAGAGACATGCCACAAACCAGCCAGGGACAACAGTCCTCAGTTCTCCACTAAAACAGAGGTAATCTTGCATGCCACACAGCAGCAAGTAAGTTGAATGCATACATTTGTGTCCTTGGCTGAGATTTCCTCCCTGGTCCACTGCAAAGCCCTGCACTGAGTCTGAGTGCCCAGAAGAACAGGCATTGCAGCTGTTGGCACTGCAGCTGTGGGCACTGCAGTTATGGGCAGTGCAGCTGTTGGGCAGCTGTGGGTTAACACAGCTCAGAGGCACCCAGCTGTGCTTTAGCTGAACACTTCCCTTCTGAGCTGTGAACCAGGGTTGCTCCTCTTGTTCTATTTCTCTTTCTGCACAGCTGTTGGTTGAATCTGCATTTTGAGTTAAATGCAACAAGGCAAACCCCATCACAGAATTAATGTTTAAACTCCTTTGTACATTGGGCTAAAGGCAATATTAATACATCCCATTCTGTGCCATTTCCAATGCCTTGCAGTAGTAAGATTCTCTCATTAATCCTGTTGTGCTCCCTCCCAGGAGGTGAAACACCAGACAGAAGAACACAGAAATAAAGGGGTTGAAAAGAGGTATCTGACACCAGAGCATCAGAGCAAAGCTGTGCATGCTGCCAAAGCTTCTGAAAAAGCACGAATTTGAATTAGGGATCTTCACATTCTGTGTCTCCCACCTAGACTCACATATAAAACCAGTTCTTTTTGACCAGTCTGAAGTGGGGTAGAAAACAGACAGGTTTAATTCACTGCAGTTACCCCCTAACTTTGCCTCTAAACAATTCACAGTCCTCAGAACCTCAGAAAAAATTGTGATCAAAGACAGCATTTTTTCCCAATTCAAAGAAATACAACAAAAACATTTATAGATCTACTTTAAGCTCTGTTACTGTTGTATTTATGAAATAATTTTGTTTATCTACATAAATTCACTTTAGTTTATTTCTTATGCAGATATGATATTTCCTCCTCACCCTCCTTATACTTTCATTTTGACATCAATTATTAGTTCAGAAGACAACAACAAAAGTAAGACATTTTGTATCAATTAGTTGTATTAATATGAAATAAGAAATGCATAGAGGATCGTGGTAAAAGTTAGAATTACACAAACTACATTTCCACACTTACTATTAAAGTAATGGGAATTCTGCAAAGCTGGAAAATGGAAATTTCCATCATGGCTCCAATAAAAGGAAGAGAATAGTGTGAAGAGCCTCTGTAGCATTTTGGATGTTCAGAGGTCCAGCTGCTTTCTGCTCACATAAACACAACTTTAATCAGTCATATCTCCTGAGTATAACTCATGGCTCCCCATTTTGTGCTTTTACAACCAAAAAATGCCTTCACACTGGCTGAACTCTTTTCTCACAAAATTTGAATGATAATAATGGGATAGAAGTAACAAGCCCTGGAGAGTAAAAAGCAACACATGAAACAGAAATAGAGTTGTCATCAAAACTGTAAAAAATACATTATGAAAATCGACATAGGGTTAAATGCCAGAGATGGAAACTTTAAGGAGAACCTATCAAAGGGGACAGAGATAAAGCTTCCACACCAACCATCAGCTGCAGACCATCAATCCTTGTCTGACACAAGTGGATTTCACTCAGCTACTTGGAGTTTTCAGTGTTACAGAGAGAGCTGTTATACTTCAGTTACACTCAGTGTTGCACAGAGATTTTGTATTTGAAAAGGGAGATCAGAATCACACAATGAACCAGTTGGCTTCAAGATTGCTCCACTTTCTACAAGTTTATAGTTAGCATTTTTTAAGCTGGGCTGTCTGGCCTTTGGACACAGACAGATTTTGAAGACAGACTGTCTGAAATTTTCTCATGGATTTCCTTTTTCCCATAGAATTCCATGTTTTAACTTTGTGTTTTCACCCACTCTCTACACGTTACAACTCAGAAGGAGCAGTGATTCCCAGCAATCACCTCCTAACAACAGGGAAAGCTTTCTGTCCTTGTTACCAGGACAAATCTGTTCTCAGATAATTGCTTCACAGTATCATTGGCATAAACTCCCTCAGCTCGGAACACCCAAAGCTGTGAACATCCTGGCTCAGCAGTCTCAGCCCCTGCAACAAACACCCACAGTGAGAGACAACTTAGAGCACTGCTTGCCAAAAACTTGCTGAAAACCCAACAAAGTATTTGAGGCCAAATTATTGGAGGAATGATAATGATAATGTTTTACATTTTTATATTATAATTAGGATGGTGGTGAATGAATGATGAATGAAGGTATCCCCAAATGAGCCAGTTTCTTTGATCTTGAGATACTAAAAGACAGGAACAACCTGGTACCATTGGTCAGCTCAGCTCTCCCAGCAGTGTGATAACTCCTTGGAATTGCCAGGCAAATTAGGAAAATGTGCTGCAACACCAAAAAACCAAACCCCAAAACATCACCCAGCCACTAACAGAAGTCAGCCTGTGGCCATTCCCAAAGGGGTTTGCAAAGCTCTCCCTAGGGAATGATCCCTGTCTGTACTGTGCAGGAAGCAGCACGTTCCCAACCCAGCCATGGCACAAGTTTCTTCCCAAGGGAAGATAAATAAACGTGGCCTTGAGGGCCAATGGCACTGTCATGTCGTGGTTCCACCTGAATCAGCCTGCTCAGCTCTTAGACAGAGAAGCATTTAAAATTAATACCTGGTTTTATATAAGTCGATCCTGAATAAGGCATTTAACTAGAAAAAGTGCTGAAGGAAATTCTGAATTGCCTTTTCATACAAAATTAAGATTTTTTCATCCCTACCCTGAGAGGGGGAAAATTTATTGCAGGGTTTATTTTCCTCTAATATTTTTTTTATTACCTCCAAATATTCCAGTTTTTATCCTGTGAAAATCAGCATGTAAGACTGAAATGTGTGACTGAACAATCCAGTTTATTTAAAACAGAAATTTATTGTATGTCTCATTTCTAAATTAAAATTAGAGCTCTATAGGCCATTGAAAAAGCTGTGAGTGCTTTAAAACATTTTTTTAAAGGAAAACCTTTTCATAAATTAAAACTTACCACTTTATATCACTTTAGTGATTGCCCTAATGCTGTGACTTGGCAGGTTATAGGCTTTACAGACAACTGTAAAGCTTCCAAACAGACATCAATCATAGAAGTGATTGCACGGTATTTATAAAGCAATCTGAACAATTATCCTGCAATATAAAATTCTATCTCCCCTATAACCAGTGATGAATCAGCTGTCCATTAATGAATAAAGACTGTGAATCATCATCTTTAAAAGATTTAAGATGGGGAAATGTAACAGCTTCTTAAAATTGGCTCCTGAGCTTGTCTGCTCTAGCGACTGCGTGGCTGAGCTGGTTGAGAGCCACTGGAGTTTTTTCCAGTGTCCCAAAATTAATCTGATGTGCAGCTTGGAACTGCCCCTGCCAAGGCCACACCCTCAGAGTGGGAATGTCCCCTGCTGTCACCTGGGCTGGATAACATCACAGAATCACAGAACCCCGGAGTCTCAGAGGCACAGAACCAGCCAGGCTGGAAAAGACCTTTGGGAGCATGAAGTCCAGCCTGTGTTCCAGCCCTACTCTGTCACCAGATTATGGCACTGAGTGCCACATCCAGGCTTCCTTAAACACCTCCAGGGACATTGCCACAACACTCATAACCAGTTTCTAACTTCCTGTGAACCAGTTCCCTCCCCTGCCAGTATCAATTGAAGACGGTGTGATCAGAGGGAGCAGCCCACGCTGGCTGCTGACTAACGAGGAGGGCAGCAGCAGTTCCTGGAGGAATTCAGTGAGCTAATGGTGATTGGCAATTGGATCAGACACAGCTACTCCAAGCACAGCATCTGTGTTTTATGGATGGGTATTACTGCATTCAAACCACTAACACGAGAAGGCAAGATACACCATGGAGACTTTCATAGAGAATAAGCCAAATTTGCTGCTGCTTGCCAATGTTTTGTACTTTCTGAGTATTTTACATTCTTTCCTCACTCCTTTTGCTGAGACTTGTCTTTATCAATTTTGTGTGTGTATGCCTAAATGATTTAGGCTGTGTATTATTTTTAACCTCTTCTTTTTATAAGCATTGTGTATGATGTAAATCAACACATCCTTTGCCAGAGGGAAAAAAAAGTTTGCAAATCCACAGAGACTAAAAGTAAAAGACTGGCATGCAAGAAGTATTTCAGTAATTTTGAAATGAGCATAACAAATTTATTTTTTCAGGTCAGTGCATGATTTTCTATTACTTTCTTTTCCTTAATCAGTCCTGACTTACACTACCCATAGTGTAATTAAGATCACTAATTTAATCTAAAATTGAAATAGATTTTTAAAAGTCAGTTTGTGCTTTCAGCTCAGCAATTCAGCTGAATGTGAGGTGCTAGTTTTGAACTGTGTGCACAGGATTTTCGCTACAGTCTCCGAGTCTTCTGAGCTTCATAAACACTAAAAATCTGCTTGGACAGACTGCCCATTCACACTTGCTTGGTTTTGAGGGAATGGTGTTTGCTTCCATGGAGGTTGAGGGTTTGGGGATATTTTTAGTTTTTGGAGATGGGACCAAAATTGTGATAAGGCAAAATTCAAAGGATACAGTGATTTTGAGCTTCAGCTTTCCTTTTTCTGACTTCAAAATATCTAGTTTAGATAGTCTAATTTTCACACAAAATTAATCTACATAGGTACATCAGAAATTTCCAGTTTTAGGGAAGTGAAAGAATGATTTCTGAAATAAGTGTCAGAAAACACAGGAGGAAAGACAGACATCACCTTGAAGTTATGCGAGTTATGTGCATTAACAGTAGAAATGACAAGCAAAAGAAACACCACAAAAAATGTAATTTTAGGTACTGCCTGTGTCCTTCCCAATAGGGTGGTATAAGTGAGTCTAAAAAAGCATTTGCAGTTTTGTCTAAATCCAGCAGCCACCCTGATCACCCAAATGCCAGGTGAGAAACAGCTGAGGAAATCAACCACCTGTCCTGCCATTATCACTGCTGCTTTTCTTACTGCAGTACTGTGAATACAGAAAAGTCTTCTTTATCTTTCAGATACAAATATTAGATGCTTTATTAAAAAATATATATTTGTAGCCAACATAATTTCTCAAAGTTGAAAGTATCTCTTTAAATAGCCCTCTCAAAAGATCTAATTCTTGGCACAACTAGATGAATTTTGCGATGCTGGGTGTGAACAAGAAAGACACCTCATGTCAAGGGCATTTCACTCTTCCACAGTGAGGAGGAGGAAGCAGGACTTTCCCAAGACCTGCTCATGCCTGAGGCTGAGCTCAGAGCTGGGCACTGCCAGGGCTCACAGATTTTATCTGTTTCTAGCATGGTCTGATCTCAGCAAATTTCCTCGCTCCACTGGGTGCCCTTTCTGCCCTTTATTCCTTTCTCAGGCATTTACAATATATGTATTTTCTTGTATGTTTTGCATGAAGAGAGGTGATAGGATTTGGATTGTTCACCTGGACAGGAGAAGCTTTGGGCTGAGCTCAGGGTGGCCCTGCAGGGCCTGAAGGAGCTGCAGGAAAGATGGAGAGAGACAATTGCCAAGGGCTGGAGGGACAGGACACAGGGAATGGCTCCCAGTGCCAGAGGGCAGGGCTGGATGGGATCTTGGGAATGAGGAATTGTTCCCTGGCAGGGTGGGCAGGCCCTGGCACAGGGTGCCCAGAGCAGCTGTGGCTGCCCCTGGATCCCTGGCAGTGCCCAAGGGCAGGCTGGACACTGGGGCTGGGACAGTGCAAGGTACACTGGGGCTGGGACAGTGCAAGGTGTCCCTGCCATGGCAGGGGTGGCACTGGATGGGTTTAAAAGCCCCCTCAACACAAACAATTCTGTGATTTTATGATAATGTAATTCTTAAATATCAAATGTCATACCCTAGAAAAATGTCCTCCAGCTCCCCCTCCTTGCCTGATGGGTCTCAGGGTGTTCACCCTGCACAATGAGCTTTGTTCCTCAGTGAGGAAAGAAGAAATCAAGACATTACTTAGGGTGTTATTTCATGATAATAAAACTGACTGGTTTGGCATCCAGCCATGTTTGAAACATGCCAGTCAGGGAGGAATTAGATCAAAGTCTCCATGCATGTCCAGCCCCAGAGCTCCAGTTCTGGGAGGCACTGTGTGCCTCCCAGTTCCCACAGGAATCAGTTGTGGCCTGTTGCAGAGAGTCTTTACTCTTCCTTGAGGGTAGATATTTTAGAGGATTTATGCACTTTCCAATAGCAATCCTGCTTAGGACAGTGAAGTAGAGTCACTCATCCATAAATTTACCTCACCACTTCAGCACTAAGTGTTGATACAGGAGACATATCTGCCTCTTACATATGAGGAAGACTGGCAGTGGTTAATAAGACTAATTTCATGCAAGCCTCACGTGGAGATAGCTCAGAATAGTAGAAGATATCAGAAATAATTTGTTTATCTCACTGTACACACTTCATTTATTTTCCTCAGCATTAACTGCCCTCATTTTTCCTTCTTTCTCTCCTTCCAGAATATGCTGCCTTGAATCTCTTTTTCCAGATGGTTTCTATCACCCTTATGTTGTTTAAAGGTTCAGAACCAATTAGCTAAGACTTTGCTTTCATTTCACCAGCTCAAAATTTCTGTATATCTGATCACATTGTTCCAGCTGTGATCCTAATGAGCTAGAATTTCTCATTTTGGGGGCCCCTAAATTCTATTAATAGAGTCTTTTCCAACAATGAATTCATCTGTTCAGAAAACAAGGTCGAACTGTGCTCAAAAATAACTTATAATGAGCCATGTCAGCAAATACCAGATAAAGGTAGTGCTGAAAGAGGGAAATGAATACTTCAAGCTCATTTATGATTTATGAGTTCAGGGTTGAAATGAAAGTGGCATGTAATAATGAACAATGGAAATATCTCTTGTTTGGAAAGTGCAGATGAATAGAACTCTGGCTTTGAATAGGTTATTAATAGGTTATTGATCCAATCTATTTCTACTAAAAAAAAAAAAAAAAAAAAAGACACCAGCGTCCAAAAAGTGGTCAGCAATAAAGAAAAATATACTCCATCAGCCAACAGCCAAAATAGAGATCAGCCACATGCACAGCCATAAAACCAGAGGCCCTTAAGCAGCAGTCGTGGGTATCTCACACCTAAAGCCACCACACTGCCCGTGCAGGTACACTGTGCACATCCAGGGGGTCCCACTCTTACTCCTCCCAAGTTTTCCAAGGAGAGGCCAATTGGCTCTGGACAGAGTCCCAGGGTGTCATGGTAGTGAAAATTTATGTGACCTCAAGGGAAAGCACAACACTGCATTTCCTACTCCAGGCCAAGGAGTCAAAAATTCTGTGATTTTTTGGAGGTGGACATTTGCTTTCCTTCTACTTTCTCAGCAGAAATGTCCTATTGACCATGAGGTGTGACTTCTGTGCAATGCCTACATCAGTGGCATGTTTGGTTTTAATTTGATACCACCCTGGGAAACACAGCCAGCCTTTGCTGTGCTCCTAAGGAACATATCAGAAATATAGTCATGCCTCTCAGCTCATGGAAAAGTCCTTAGAGTAGCTAAAATGTCATCAAGTCAAGAAAACCTCCTCTGGCAAAAATAAAAGTTTAAATGGATGCATATTTATACTTCTCCTTTTTCTCCACAGAGCATAAAAATCATATTTTCGTCACAAAAATGTATTTATAGCAGGAAGATTCTGGTGCTCATGGCTGCCCAGGATCCCAGCTTGCCGCCAGGTCTTGTTCTTCATCAAGTGATCTGTTTAGCCACACTTACACAAAAATAATATATAGACAGCTGCAGCAAGCAGGTGGTCTGGTGAATAGTGAAGCCTGTTCAAATTTATTTAGTAATTTTGTTATATTTTAACTAGATATGTAGGCTCCTGCCACAATTTGCAGTTTTCACAAAACATAATTGCAAAACACAAGTGGAGGAGAGCTGTTTGATTACAGCTGTTATTTGCTGGGTACCACGTGGGTATTTTGCAATAAGGACATAAAATAAGGACAGGTAGACCTCTTGCTACATTTCCTTGGTTATATTCTTCCTCTTGCTCTAATTAACATCCAACTTTATAATTCCTGACCTCTTAAATAATGTGTAAAAAAGCAATAGAAGATTGTTACACTACGCTGGAAAGGCGATCAATTACATGCATAACTGGAAAGTTTTTGAACTCTCTCAGCAACAGAAGTTTCGTGGGAGATTGTTTTCATCAGCAGGATGAATAAAAGATGAGTTGGCAGGTGAATCAAGTAGAAATATTTATTACTAGCATGCACTGAGAATGACACTAGAATGCCTCTAAAAGCCTGACTGGGGGGAAAAAAAAAAGAAAAAGCCATTTAAAAATTAACTCTCACTCCAGAAAAGGAAATTAAGATAACCAGATAAGCAAGCACACCATGTGATTTAAAAAAACACACAAAAATTGAAGTCAAAACAAAATTGAAGCCAAAATGAAATTGAAGCCCCTTTTCCTTTGGTTCACAATGTCATAGAAGGGCAACAATGTCCCATTGTTTCTGCGGGATTCACAGGTTTTGGGGTTTTTACCACAGAAACTCAGATTATTGGCCAGTGTCATCTGCTCTACTGCAGCCAAAGATTTCAGAGACACAGGGATCACCACAAAGTCATAATAAAAATAAATACATTCCTTTTTCAGCAGTGTTAGGGTTTTACTACTATTGCCATAGTTTCAATAATACAGCAATTATCTCTTATTCATAAACTGAACTCTGCAAGTGTGCCTGCTTTGGGAATTCACAGGGAATTTCACAGCAGAGAAAACTCCTGGCAAAGAGCAGGTCCTGAATGCATGGCACATCAGAATTAGTGTTGGGTGCACTGATTTTGTTTTACATATGATTCCAAACAGTCAGAAATAACTATTCCAATTTTTCTTTTAAAATAGGATGAAGTATCATGAGCCCCAGCCCTGGAAAAATTTAATCACGACCTATTATTTCCTCTGAAAATCTGGCCAAATGAGTGGATTTCACTTCTAATAGAGTGAGAGCACAGAAAAGATCTGGTTAGCAAAGACTTCAAATGGGTTTGAGATCAGAACCCACAACTTTGCCCTGCTCCACCACTGCCCAGCATCTTAATCCTTCAGTTGAGTTCCACTTATTGTCTGGTTATTTTATTTTCATGCTAAGTGGTTAGAAACAGACTCAAACAAATCCCAGGCTGAAGTTTGGGATTACATGAAAGGTAAAGTTGGTCTCAGAGGATGATGCATTACTTTTGTCAAATAACAATGAAGACAAAGTTATTCCTCTGTCCCCCAGCACCTCAGATGGGGGTTATTTGCTGTGTTAGTTCTGCATTGCTGTGAGAGCAGCAAATTGGAGAAGCTTTTCTATGGAATTGTGGATTTTTCACATGTACGCCTGGCTGAAACCACATCTGCTCACACTCTGGAATTCCCTCACCTTCCTCTGTGGCAGAAAGTCATGTCTCCCTTTTCATATGGCTCTAAAACTACAATGTTGTTCCTTTTTCTTGATGTAGTTACTAGGAACAATAATCAGAAAATGTAATACAATTATCAGAAAATGTAATATTAGGAACAATAATCAGAAATTGTAATAGGAGGGGGAGAGGCATGTGGGAAATGTGTCAGAATAGACAAAAAATGCAAGTTTTTGTAAGTTGCACTCAGCTAGGCAACTATGTCCAGAAAAAAAAACAAACAAAAAAACAAAAAACAAAAAAAAAAAAACCAAAACAAAAAAAAACCCACCAAACAAACAAACAAACAAAAAAACCCCATCCTGAAGATAAAAGGAAAGGTTAAAGGGTGGGGAAACTCATTTTACTCAAGAATGCCAGCTGACATAGAGGCTGGAGCAAGACATCTCTGTGAACACCCAGACTAACAGTGCCTCCCCATTCCATCAGGAGCATTCCAATGCAATTCCCGGACTAGAAATTTGTCCAGATAAAAATGTTTAACCTAAGCCACAGCGTGGCCCTGGGGCAGCCGTGGCACTGCAGCTGGAGGGGACACCCGGGTTGTGGCTGAGCAAACATTTCCCCAGCTCTGGAAGCATCTTTTCCCCTTGTGCAACTGCAGCCTCTCCAGAAAGCTCAGGCAGGTGTGTCCTGGCTCCACTTGCATGTTCTTGTACCTTACAGTGCCAGGACAAGGAGACTCTTCCACAAAGCTTAATCCCTAGGGCCATGCAAACTTGGTCTTTAAAAAGAATTAAAATTAACCAAACTCTTGCTAAGATTACCCCATTCATAAGTTTGAAGTACTAATAAATCACACAGAATTTTTAAGATGTGTGTAGGTGGTTGTTGGTTTTTTTCTCTATTTTCAAGAGCATCTGAAATTTAGGTTATGAAAAGCAAGAGCGAGGAGAGACTGGTGACAGCACAGCAATCCTTTTGCAAAACTCAGGTGACATCGTCTGGCCAAGCCCGGCTCTGCAGGTACCAAAGCAAGGATTATCACTGAAATGGGAATCCTTCTTGTCAAGTAAATCAACGCAGAACTGTGGCGTGTGAAGCTGCGCTGTGACACCCATCTCAAAGCAACCAAGTCCCTTTCAGAGGGGACAAACCCAAGCAAGTGAACGCAAATAGAAAGGGCCATGCCCAAGGCTCCCCCTGGGACCTCAGAGCCCCCTGCACTGGCAGCAGGATGCTGGCTCCTAAAGCACTGCAGTCACCTACAGCTGGGAAGAACATCCACAGGGAGAACCTCTGGGCTGGTTTGGGAGAAGTACAAAGCCAGAGTCCGAACTCACCTACCCACCCCAGAACAAGTCTCTATAGGATTGGCTCCAAAATTTCAGCAGGTAGGCATGGGAAGTGTGCTTGATGACCCACTCATCTGCTGCCCATATAATTTTAAATATTGCCTGCTGATCACAGTTTCTCCTTCTGCACTGCTTAATTAAAAAAAAAAAACAAAAAACAAAAAAAAACACATCATCAAGCCATGCTGTTTTTTTCCTTTTTAAGAAAAGTACCAGATTAGTTCCCTCCCAAAAACCCCATAATTATTCTTCTCTGCCCCAACTGCTGGCTCCCAGTCACCTTTTTCCTTGAGGATGTTAAAGAGCTTCAGCCAGAGCACTCCAGTGCTTGAGGCCCAGCCCCAGCAGAGGTGCCCTGTGTGCCCTGTGCTGCTGGCACAGGCCAGGCTGTGATGTTCCTGAGCCACCAGCACAGAAATGACCTCACCCAGCTGATAAGAGCAGAGATCCAACAGGAGCAGTGTGAGCCAGTCCTTCAGGATAAGCACAAGGATTGCTAAAATGGGACGTGCTCTACTGGACAGTGACTATTTGAAGGTCAATGTCCCCACCACAGATACAAGAAGGGAAAACATTTTTTCATGGCCCACCACACTTTGTAACCCCAAGAGAAACTCACACCTGGGATTCTTCCCTTTCTGCTTTCTATGGAAGTCCTCAGCCCGTGGCAGTACAGAGCACACTCCAGCAGGGTGACAAAGTGACACCTGACAAAACCCCCAGGTGTGCACAGCTCTGCCTCTGGTTCTCATTACAGCCACAGCTCAGAACAGAGAACCTCTGCTCAACTTAGCACCAAAAAACTCTCCCTCAATTTTAGACAAGTAACTTCTTCTGGAAGAAATCAGTCCCAAACAATTTTATTTTCTTTTTACCTCTCCAAGAACAGATAAATACTTGGAAGTAATGGGAATAAAGTTAAGCCTCAAAGACTAAGTACATGAACACTTGCCTTGCTACTGGTTATTGCAGTTCAAGGATTTATTGTTTTTGTAGGTGTTGTAGGGGAAGTTTGTATTATTTTAAGACAATTACAACATTTTGAATGCTACAGTAATGCTTTAACTGCTGATGAACACATACATATCAAAGTTCAAATAACTTCCTGTAAGTGTCAAATTAACTAAAGCCCAGTTTGAATATTTTGGCTGGTGAATTCATGTCCCCTGTGCTATCTGGTAAATATAATGGAACCTCAATAGTGTCAAGATGTCTTTACTTTCATTTATTAAGGGTTGTTTTTGTTGTGGAAAACCCCCAGAGCTACAAACACTTCAGCAAACTCAAGCTGTTTACTTCTACCCCAGGTTGAACATTTGTGCTTTCTGACCTGGAACCTGGCATATTTCCCTAGGAGCTGCATTCCAGTGCAGCAACCAAAACATTGCCTTTCATACATTTAATAAAGACTGGTTTTAAGTGTGAAAGGAGTATTTTTACTTACAAAAACAGTGATCCCCCCTCACCAACTACAAAAAAAGTTTAAAAAAAAAAAAAAAAGACCCTCTCCTAACTCCAACTGTATTATGGAGGTCTGAATACTTAAATATAAATAAGCATAATAATTTAGGAGTTCTGAAGAAAAAGAGTGATAAAGGTGTATTTGAGCACAAGGTGTAAGTTTTAGGGAGGAAAATAATATTTATCCTAGTATTTACATACATGCTTAAATGCAGATGTTTTATTTAAAAGTCACAATGCCCATAATTTCAAGACACAGAATTTGTGTGACTACTATTATGTCTCTTTCTGCTGTGGAAATGAAGAACACACCAGGCAAGCAGAGCTATCTAACCTAAACCAGACTGCCTGCAATGATGTTCATTCCAACAGATTCATTACGTCTTTGCTGCTGTGGAAATGAAAACACAAAAGGCAAGCAGAACTATCTAACCTAAACCAGACTGCCTGCAATGATGTTCATTCCAACAGATTTTCAGTTTTGCAGGAGTTGCATCTAAATGTTCTCATAAATCTTCACATCACTGAGCTTGCAGTAGCAGGTTAAGGCAGTTAGTTTGCTTACATAAAATTTTTTGACTCTCCAAGTCACAAAATACTATATTTATTGGTGTCAGTTAGCCTGATTGCACTAATTAATGAAGCAATTAAGAGATGAAAATACCTAGGAACCAGTTCCAATAGGTACAATTTTCCTCACAAGTGTATGGTGTACACATTACTGAGAATTTAGAGTGACTGAATCTGGAACTTTGTTAAAATGCATTGGATAGAAGTCACAATTGAATTGCTATCAATTCAGGCAATTTCAGGGTGCAGCAAGTTGTTGAACTCATGCAACTTAGCATGGTTGTAGTGGGTGAATTCATCATGAAACATTTCACTGTGTGTAAATGTCACAGCTCAGCACAACCTTTAATTTCTGCAGTGACTTTGAAACGTGATTATTTCCTGAGTAAATATGCACACCTAATACTGCAGAGAATTGAGACTGAAAGGAATTGCAAGAAAATGCAGTATTTCAGCACAGTGTATACTTTATTCTGTTTGAGCAGCTCTTCAGAGCTGAAGATCCCTCAGGCTTGTTGAGAGAATCCCCTCATTTTGATCAGGTAGAGTTCTTTTGGATCACCTGGTAGCAGCTGTCCGAGATCACGAAAGGAGGAGTGACAGTATTGTCACCTTGTGAGCATGGAAGTAGAAATGAATCTCAGTGTTTATGTGGCTCCAGCTGCTCAGCTGTTTGATGGGATGAATGGCACAGCCCGGGTGCCACAGCAGCTGGCTGGGGTGTGGCACCTCCAGCTGGCTGCTCCTGTCACCTGTGTGACAGCCACAGCGGCAGAGTGGGGTCCAGGGGCTCTGTCATCTCACAGTCCCGGGGTACCAACTGAGAATACAAAACTCAGTGCTCTGATAGGAATGCAGAACATCACTTTGCTTACCTGAAGGTTGTCTTTACCACTGCTTGGCATCTCAGAGAATCAGCTTTGGGTTTCCAGAGTTCTCACACACTTCTACATGCGTGGACTTTTCACCCTGGGGTTTTCTCATCCTGCTTAATCTTACACTCATTTTGTGGAGGGGGAGGAGTTTCTGGCAAATTCCTGTCTTTCCCTGAGTATTGGCCAAGGGCAGTGATGGAGTCACCACTCCTGGAGACATTTAAAGCCATGTGGTGCTTAGGGACACAGTTTAGTGGTGGCCTTGGCAGTGCTGGGTTAACAGCTCAATTCAATCTTAGAGATCTTTTTCACCCTAAATGATTCTAAGTATGGATGGATTTCCTTCACTGACAGCAACAAATTCCAGGGAATATGCAGCTGAATCCATTATTTGTATTTAAAAAAACAACCAAACCAAAAAATCTTTGAACTAGTTTAACATCATCCTTTTTCGCCACAGATGATTATAGTGCTGCATGTCAAAACTGAGCAAACCTACTGTGAAATAGGAAATAACTTTCTGATTTTTAGTCACGTTCCCCAAAACAATCACCACCAATTTGCAGGCGCAGTTTCAACCCACACGTTGTAGTTACGTCTCCAGGAGTTATGCTTGAAGAAGTGCCACTGTGACTCTTTCAAGAAATGACCTGGATTTCACCACTGGATGGTGAAAGGAACAGAACTTTGTGTTTATTTTATGACTAGACACTGGCTGCTTTGCTACACTACTCTTGCAGCAGCAGTTTGACTCTACATTAAATGTTTTCTAGACTACCTTCATAAGACAAGTCTCAGTTCACATCCCTTTGATAATGGTTTAGCACCTTTGTGCCTCTGGCTGCACTGCTAAGTAATTTCTCAATTAAGAGGTAGCTGAGAAATGGTTTTTCACTACTTTATACCTAAATCTCAGGCAGTGAAGCCAGTAACTGATCCCACGAGAGGATTTGTAGGAGCAAACAGAGCCCAGTGAAGCCAGAAGGGTCCAGGGATGCTGCTGAGGAGCTCTCCCCTCCTCACCCCCTGCCCTGCAGGCAGAGCAGCCCCCTCCTGAGGCTAACACAGCCTGACCATCCCTGCCTGCCTTTCCTGTCAGAGGAATCTCAGTCCCCACAGCACCAGCCCAGGGGACTGAGAGCAGGGCACCCTTTAAAGCAAGCTGGACCCCAGCACCAAGAACTTCAGCAACTTCTGCAGCATCTGGCACAGACCCAAAGTCTGCCTGCAGCCCTTATCACCCAGAGCTCAGGGGCAGATTTCCTGAGGTAAATCCTGGTTTGCTGGTATCAGGGGGAACAGACCTACTCACTGAATCTGCCTCCAGGTTGAATGGCTGGATGTATTCCAAAATGTACTAGACAAAAAAAAACCCCAAAAAACCAGCAAATTCAGGAGGTTTTTTTTAGGCATGCATTTAGTGATTGCAATTGTAGCACTCAATTATAGTCAACCTTGAACAGTCAAAACCAAGAATATTTTCTAATTTTCTGTTTAAGGAAAAGTACACAAAGAGCCCCAAATCCAAAAATGCTACTGGTTTAAGCCCCAAGACCATGTCTACTTAGGATCTTGAGAAAAAACTTTTTAATCTGCTAAACTGTAGGAGGATAATGTTTTTAAAGTGATTTAAGAAAAAAAGTAATATTTTTATTTGCTCTTCTCCACCCACACGAGTTCTAACTCGGCAGCAAGAACAGTAAACAGGTCTATATTCCCAGTGTGTACATCCTTGTGGGAAACAGTTCCTGTTGAGTGTAAGCAAGGAAGAGGCACCAGACAACACCATATGTAAAAGCTTATTTGCAAGCTCGGACAGCACTCTGGAAAGCTCAGTATAAAGGAAAACCATTGTAAAATACACTTTTGTATATGTTCAGAGACTAAAACATACATTCATTAGGGAAAATAACTCTGTAGCTATAAGGAGAAGCAAGAATGAAAGATTAAACCTACTTTGGAGAAGTATCAGCGCTGTTATTTCTTCTAAGTTAAATCAGGAGAGAAAGGTGCTCTCTTTTACTATATTTACTTTTAGGTGAATTTTTGAACTTCTGGATCTGACAAACAATTTAACTTATCAATACTTTAATAAAGAGTACATTGTTTAAGCAAAAGACTTAAATGCTTAAGTCTAGTACTGTTAAATTCCTGAACAGGGAACTGTGAAGGCCCTCATGTGTTTGAACTCTAAGCTGTCACACAAGTCCACACAGAGCTAAGAGAATATGAATTCCCACTTGATAAGAATTGCACAAGAAGATACAATTTTTCCCTTGCTTAAGGAAAAGAATCAGGAAAGACATCTGACAATCCCAGGGCTCTTTGAACAGCCTTCTTTCATGTTATTTTATAAATATGGGACAATTTGTTAAAATATCTGATACATCCAAAAAAGGTTTGGTAGTTAATTTATTTAATTCAGTTACAGTGCTTTGACAGGATGCTACTCACTCTCCACAAGAGCAGAGCCTGACACTCCATGCAGCTACACCTATTATCCATCTCTTTTAAACTGTACCAGTCTCAGTGAAATTTGCCTTGTTTGTTCATTGGAAAGTTTCACCAGAGATTCTCATGGAATCAGAACTGGTCCACAATCTTTAGTTCAATCACATTTCAGTGAGGTTTTATGAAAACATTTTTCTTCAGTGTATACAAACCTGGAAACCCAGGGAAATGCCACCTTTTAGAAAGTTATTTTCAAAGCCAGTAAGTAACAAAAAGATTAAGGAACTTGCAGGCACTGGTAGCAGCTGGACTACCAGAAAGTGAGAGGAATGGTTCAGGATCAAAGCTCCCTAGTGGAACTGAACTGCAGCAGTGCAAGGCTCTACTCGTGGCTCCTGTAGTAATCTTCAATAGTTTCTGAGTTGAAGTGCACCACGGTGACGGTGATGTCGTCCCTGTACATCCTGGCCAGGTCCTCGGGCAGGGCCAGCATGGCAGCCAGCTTCTCCGGGTCCACCTCGCCGTACTCGTTGCTGCCGATGGCGTGCCGGATCAGATGGGTGGCGGTGTTCTGGTCCAGGGAGGCCAGCCCTTTGCTCTTCCTCTGCAGCAACAAGTTGTGCATGTAACCCAAATTAACTGGTTTCTTAAAAGTCAGTGGTGGTTTCTGCATGTTGAGCTCTGTAAGGTGTCCAGCAACAAGTTTTACAACCTTCTCATTACTTAGCATCTCCCACAGCCCATCTGAAGCAATAACGAGAAACTTATCCTTGCTTCTTAACTTGTGGTATGTGACTTCAGGTTCTGCAGTTAAATAAGGGGGGGTATGGTAGTTTGGAGGAACATATTGATAAATGTTTAGAGCCTCCACATCACAGCTGTTCTCGAGAATGCTGTGTTGCAATTCTTTACTCCATTTTAATTGCACATCTCCAAAAGCTCTGGAGGGCATGAGAATCCCCAGTAATCTGTCATTCACAAATAGAGTTTTCTCCTCAGATCTAGGATGTTCTCGCTTCAATCTTCTAATTTCAAATTCATCATATGCATTGTGGTCTCGGGTTAGAGGGAGAGTAGACCATGTTCCATCTTCTTCACGGACCCCTAAAACGGCTCTGCAATCGCCAGTGTTTGCCACATGTAGATGAACACCATCAATGTGAGCCACACAGGCTGTTGCACCAGAAAAAGCTACTTGCAGGGCAATATTTCTCATCAACTCATTCTCCTGAGGAGCCTGAACTTCCAGGGATATGTCTGAGTCTAACCTTTTGAATGCGCAAATCATGGCTTCTTCCAAACTAAACCCCAGCTCAGTATCCAGGTCCAGCAAGTGCTGCCAGTAAACCCGGAGGTTCTCGAAGTACTGCGAGGTGATTTCCTGGTACTCCACATCGTTGGGATGCCTGTGCCACTGCAGGATGGGCCGCACTGGTTTCATGGCCTCCACGGCCAGCTCGATCTCCTCCAGGCTCTGGCGGGGCATGAGGGACACGGCGATGTAGTGCAGCAGCCTCTCGCTCACGGCCTGGGCGCAGGCGGCGCCCGCGTGCCCGTCGAACACCCCGAACATCATCCCCGCCGTCTGCAGGCACGTGGCCGCGCTCCGCCGGTCCTCTATGGGGCTGTTGGAGGCCAGCTGGTTGCTTTCAAACCTCAGCACGGAATTGGCGTTCTTGCCGTTCAAATCCAGTGTTCGGTGGGATAGCTCGCCTGCTCTGAGTATGTCGTTGATTTGTGCCGGAGACAACTGGAAAGAAAAATGTTCTTCTTCGGTGGAAGTGTGCCGGAATGCTTTGGGAAAGGAGAAAGTTCTGTCTAAGCTGCAGCTCCCAGCAGGGTAGGGACATGTTTTGGAGAAAACGAGCTTCCATTTGACCTTGTTTCTATTTGGGATACAGATGGAGTACCAACGTCCTTTTCCTTGTAAAATAATGCTGCTTCTGGCTGAGCTTAAAATCCAAGATGATACAGTTCTTGACATCATAAGTCACTGCAAAAATGGAGCCCCTTCCTTCAGTAACACGGAATGTCCTTACAGCCTGGAATACAAATGGAGGAAAGGGAAAATAATTACGAAGTTCATAAGAAGCTTTCCATATAGAAGTTCAAAAGCATATCTAGAATTCTCAGAAACATTCAGCACTTCTTTCCAAAAGAGACTGCTATGGATAAAGGCATCTTAAAAGTGATACAATTTCCATCACTTAATTATAACCAAGGATATGACTGCTCCTTTTAACTCATCAGAAAAGATAATTTTTATTTTCCAGACAGGTTTTTTTTTTTCCTTATTGTGGCAAGAATAAGAAGAAATGGCAACATTACAAGAAACATTATTGCAAACTGCACAACGAAAAGCCTCCTCTAACAAGACACAGAACAAACAGATCCAACGAGCTTGAAAATTGGGACTTAAAGTGACAATTATTGCACAACTCTCAAAAAAGCTTGCTAGAGTACAACTCTATTAATAGACTCAAAACTTCAAACCCAAGAGAAGATAAGTACTTAAACCCTGTGGAAAGACTGAGAGATGTGGCCAGTTAATGATTTATGTGAATTACCATGATCCTCACAGCTAGAACAAGCCAGTCTACCTTTCCAATTCTGTTACAGCTTATAAGCTCAGCTGTTCTTTTTTTACCTTCAAGGTCTTAACCAACCCTCGGGCAGGCAGGATCTTTTACACAGTTGAAGGCAAATTTTACTGCTGGTTAATTAATGCTTTTTTTACAGCATTGTGCACTCTGGTGCAGTGAAAGGTATAAGACATTGACAACTTTTACAGGTTCACAATTTGGCTTGTTCATTTGGAGGGCAATTAGAACAAGATCTCTGCTGCCAACAGCACTTCAGCAGCTGAAGCTCTTCAGTTGTCATGGGGGAGGTCCTCCACATTGTCTCCTGCTTTCAATAATATCCAGCTGTGGGACAGTGCTAAGTACAACCAGATGTTTACTCACAACAGAATTTTGCCCCATGGATTTAAAAAAACGCATTGTATGGCAGCACTGCAGGTACAATTACTCCCAAAAGATTCCACTAGCAGCCACTGAGAACAAGAGAGTTCTTAGTGAGCTCTCAAACACTTTGAGGTGGCCTGTGAAACCACTTGCTCAGGCTAAAGACACTACATGCTGCCACAACACCAGTTTTTTAGCAGCGCGCTTCACAAGAAATAGCAAGAAACCAGCCAGATCAGATGAGTGGAAATGTTTCCAAGAAATCAGCAGGAAGTAAAAGTCACCTTGGGCTATTCTAAACAGAAGGCCTACTGATATAACCCAAGAACTGCTGAAAACCTGTTCGGAACCCAAAGCAATGTGTCACAAAACATTTCTGAGGTGTGCTACCCATATTTAACGCAGAAAAGAGAAGACAAGCATTCCAACAGACCCCACCACCATGATTCTGGTGACCTGGTGAGAAAAGGCAAAGACACAGCATAATTTCACTGCTGATGTCAGGAGAGGAGATGGAAAAGGCAGTGCCAGTTCCCTGTCCAAAGCTTGCCTGCAGTCTCCTGGGACACTGCATCTCCCAACACACAGAATGCCTTCTGTTGTCCTAAAGAACTTAAGTAAAATAATAGGACAGCTGACACTACCAAGTCCAGCAACAGCTAAACCCAAAAAGCACCTACAGCACAAGACAAAGTTTGCCAACCTTTTTCAATCCATTCACCGTTCTGTTTTTCCTTCATTCTCTTCCTGCTCCTCTCCGCCACGTGAGATTGAAAGAAGGGTGACTTTCACATACTTGATCAAAAACCGGATTGAAACAGTGTTTAAAGAAACGTCCCCCGCTCAGCCCAGCTGGCTGTCAGTGCGAGGCGGTGTGGTTTTCCGCCCAGCAGCACTCACTAACACCGCTTAGCCCTGCTCCTGCCTAAGGGCAGGCAGCGCTGACGAGCCCCGGAGCTCCCGTGTGCCAGCCCTGCTCACTGCGCTCCCTCCTCGGGGTCCTCCCCACACGCTGCTGCCCAGGACGCCCCCGGAAGCGGTGCTAATTAAAGCGGTGTGCTAAAGACCATTATGTAAGAGACAATTATTACATAAACTGGCTCCCCCTCCAGCGCGGCACTGCCTCCCGGGGCGCGGTGTCCCAGCGGGGCCCGGGCACGGCCCGCAGCTGCCGGACCGCACAGCGCAGCAGCGCCCGCTCTTCCCAGCGAAATAACAGACACCCGTTACGTTCGGATTTACAGCCCCTCTGAGATCCCCACATTCCCCTCACGCACCCTCCTGACACTGCCCACACCCTTCATCCCACACACATCCGGCACACACCGGCCCCTGCCGCGCCGCCCCAGCCCCAACACCGACACACAGCACCCCACAGCCCTGTCCGGCACACACCGCCCGTGGCCGGCACCCCCCTCCGCTCCCACCCGCACCCACAGCCCGTCCCCGCACACACACCCACCCCACGCCGCCGCCGCAGCCCGAGCCCCGCACAACTCCCACCTCCCCGCTTCCGCACAGCCCTCGCGCCAGGCCCGGCTCCACTCGCTGCGCCCCGGCACGGCTGTCCCGGCGGCGGCCGCTCTCTGCCCGCCCCGTCCCCCGCCCCCGGCGCACCCACCGGCCGAGCAGCCGCCAGTCGAGCCCGCCAGCCCCGCGCTGCCCCCGGCAGGGTTGAGGGACGGCGCTGACCGACAGCGGCGCCGCCCAACCCGCCCCGCCTGGGTTCCCGTCAGGACACGGCGGGGCGGGCGCGGCCCCGCCCCTCCGCCATGTTGTGCGGGGCTGAGGGGCCCCGGCCGCCCTCGCTGCCGGCACCGCCCCGCTGAGGGAGCGCCCGGGCAGCCCTGTAACGCCAGCGAAAAGGAAGCGGGTGACACGTGTTAGGAAGAAAAGGCACCAGCAGGGGTTTCTTCCTCATTAATAACGTTCAAAACCACGCTGTTTCCTTGAGGGAAGACCCCTCGGCTTTTCGGGTGTTTTTCCAATACGGTTCCACACCCTTCAGCGCTGAAGACTGATGAGGCTCAAAATCGCAAAGCTGTTTCGTAATTAACTTGCCATATAAATTATGGAGAACAAAAGGGCTCATTTTGCTGAGTCCAAGGTTTTTTGGTTTCATATGACTGCTTGCCTCAGTTAACATTTCCACTGAGCGGTGAGGAGGGGAAGGAATGGGCCCAAAGTGCAGGGAGGTTAATCAATAGTTACTCATGTTAACGCAGTGGTTACTAAATAGTCCCTGCTTTAAAACCTCTAACAGTCATTTTTTTTGCAAAGACAGAGGCTAGCAAGTCACAAGAGGCTTTGATACTATCAGTGCATTTTTCAATTTGCCTGGCTTGTACTGAAGGATTTTTTAGTTGAATAATGTGGTGCAAGTATCCCAGATGAGATGACTCTGAGCTTTCACCTGTTTCTTGTTTTTATTAAAACAATGAAACAATAGTTTCATGTTGCATGGAGGAGCATACAAAAAAGTAGGTCATCTTAACAAAAATTTTCAGAACAATAGTTTAGCACATGCCAAAATAAAAACCACCCTAAGTTTGATGTAATTATTTTATCTGCCTGACAAATCTGAGCTGGAAGAGGACACCCAGAGTGGCCCTTACCTGCATTTCTCTGCTCTGTCCAGTGCTCAGATACAGCAACAGCAGCTTCGGGATCTCCCCAGGGAATGGAGCTCCTGGAGCCTTTGGGCACTGCTCCAGGGATGCACAGGCTGGGATTGCTGGGGTGTCTGTGCAGGGACGGGAGCTGGACTCAGTCACCCTTGTGGGTCCCTTCCAACTCAGGATACTCCACGATTTAATGATTCTTCCTTCTGCCCTATCAATTTTCAGCTTTTGTACCATGTACAAAACTGATAAAGCCTGACACAGCAGCCTGAAAACAAGCCTGACTGCTCTGAGTTTCCTGTACTCCCACCGTGGTTAAATGCTTCTCTTCAGCTGAAAACTGTAACTTATTGCTCACATATTCATGCAGTAATTTCATAAAATCATATGCATAAGCTGAAGTGATTTAGGAACCATGTAAATGAAAGTGAAACAATTAACAGTCCTGCAAGACATGTCCCTTTCACTCCACGCTTTCTAAACACAAGAAGGAATACCATATTGAAGGTACTTGACAGGGCTGGATATCAACTTGAATTGAGATTTAGATTCTGCTTTGGAGTATTTGATTATGCTGATGAACTAAAGTGATATATAATTAAAGGAAAAAATTAGTAGAAAAGCTACTCTGATTCCATCTGAGGTGAAAAATTGTGTTGCTCAGGCTTGCAGTGTTTTTGCCTTTAGGAATATCAAATAAAAATGGCAAATTTCTGTAGCAACGGTGCTTGGTTGCCATAGTGCTCTATGCTCTTAATGTGCATTGAAAAAAAAATTAGAACTCTAGTTTCTTTAAATAAAACTCAGATTTGGTTTGGGCTTTCCTGATTATAGGTGAGCAAAGTTTAGTCCTGTGCCAGAAGAAAATCCTTACCTGTATTTATAAGAAAATTAGTCTAATTCCAAGTATTGTATTAAGGTGCAGCTAGATGTTAAAATATAGCAGATCCTATATTTAAACTTTTTTTCAAGGAACAGTCTTATCTGCTGACTTGTACAGTCAGCAACTCTGTTTTTCTGTGGAAATGCAGTCTTGAACTCATTTCTGTGTTCTTGTTTAGGCCAGACTGCACTATTTGGGGTTTCCTTCTTTCTTTCTTTCCCATAGAATGTTATTTTTCCCCCTGCTTGTTCATTTGGACAACTGGCTGTGGCTACTTTGATGCAATTTGAACATCTTCTGCTTCCAGAGGCTGCAAACAGCTGCTCCTCATCCACACTGCCTTCACAGCAGCTGCTAGCACGGATTACTTTCCATGACCTCACTGATACTCATGAAAAGTCTGTGACTCCTGATGCTTTGTAAACATTTCTTGTTATGGGGACACACAAAGATCAGAAATACCAAATAAGCCAGATATACCTAAGAAAGCAAGTTAAAATGGGTTTAATATTTCTAATAAATAGCTAATCATTTTGTCAAAAAGCTGACCAGCAGCAAAAAAGTTTGAATCAAAAAAAAAAAACCAAAAAAAACAAAACCAAACAAAAACCCCCCCCCCCCCCCAACTAGTAAACTACTACTAAAAGTAGTTTCCTAGTTTTCAGAATTTTTTCTGCAATGAAGAGACTCAGCCTAGTGATACAGATTAGAAAACAGCAATAGATCCAAACCCTTTGGAAAACTGTGAACATGCAAAGGAAGGTGGATCCTTTGTTCAAACTGTCTCTCTGGCCCATCTCAGGGAACACAGACTGACTTTTGTGCTTTTTGCACAAAAAGCTCTATAGTCTAATAACCAGCTTTTGGAAAGGAAACAGCTCCACCCCACAAAACACTTTCATGCTGAGCACGTTTAAGAATGAACCCTGTTTGCTGGCTCTATCTTGCCCTTTGAATAATGATATGTCATCTGCTGTATATGACATTTTGGATTTTCACAAAAGGCAAACTGGCACCACAGATGCAGAAATCTCTTATTATAACCACACAAAACCTACAAACAAATGGAGAAATGAAGGTGGCTCTGGGTCTGTTAGAGCAACTGCACTTTTTAGTTTGGTTGCAGCTATTTCCTGTCTGATCTTCCTAAGTAATCTAAACCAAACACTCAAATGCTAGGAAAGAAGACAAGCTGCAAGAAACATCATTGAACAGAGGTAAACACCATGAACAATTGTAGGAAAGGTGCCATTCCAGCTCTCAAGCTTCACTTAGCCTCTCCTGTTGCCGCAGAGGCTCAGCAGTGTCTGGAGGTGCAGGGGTTAATCTGAAGACCCAGTTTAAGTCAATGTAATTGCACTGGTGCAAAGGTCTTCCCAGTTGCTGCAATGGGATCTGAACGCCACATGGATCATTTTTATTGGATGTTGCTTAAAATGGTTTTAGTTAAACAAACAAATGTTCATTGAGGTTCTGTGCCACTGTAAAAGTAAATTTACATTTCTTGGGGTGAGTTTTCAAGTCCAGGAGTGTCTTGGGAAGAAAGGCTCACGTGTAATAAAGTGATTATATTCCTACACTCTCTTTCCTCCTTCCACCTTCTCCTCCTCCAACAAACTGAGTGAGCTGGCTCCTAAATTTTATTTAACATTCCACTCTGTTGATATGAAATTAAATGATTTGCATTATTATATTGCTGTTCACAACCTAGAATAAGATGCTGAAATTTTACTAAATTTCAAATGCAGTGCAGGTAGCAGCGTAAATGGAACACCAGAGGAGTGAAAGTTCCCTGCCTTACAGCTGTGCAAGTTGGAAATAGTTCTGTGCAACCAGTCAGGTTCCATCCTCTGCTGTGCTTTCCTCAGGGTTAGTGAGAAAAAGCGTAAGACCCCTGCTCTCCCAGGCAGAGCAGAGACAGTCCTTTGATGCTCGGTGCTGTTACTACATGGTCACTTCTGCAGGCAGAGGAATTCAGAGAGGAAATCAGGTACACTCAGGTATAAGATAAGACTCCATTTTCTTCAGGCTTATCTCTGTTTTTCCTTGAAATGCTCACTTTTTTATCTTTCTGAACTTTGAACTCTGCCAAAAGCACCATCCGGTGTTGAGGTACCTTGCAAAAACTTTCCCCGATTCTTGTATTTGGATTAATTTACCCTCATAATGAAACATGCCATTATAAATCTGCTATATCATACATATATCATATGTATGATGGAAACTGCCTAAAAATCTTTCTGCTGCCATTATAAATCTGATATATCATACACATATCATATGTATGATGGAAACTGCCTAAAAATCTTTCTGCTGCAAGAGATTGGGGAAAAAGCCCAAAGTTGTAACAACAGCTATTAAAGTTTAAAAACAAAAGTTAAGAGAGTGTGCAACTCACCAAGCAGAGGATCTCTGTGCTCAGCAGTGAAATGAGAAACAAAAAATTGTAGCTGGTTTACGGAGCTTCTTTGGTCAGACTGATTTTTGTCTGAGGAAGGAGTTTCAAAGACTATGTATACAGAGCCAGCAAGGGGTTTTCAATGGCAATCACTCATATCTTTACAAACTATTATTGTTAGTGTTAAATTCTCTCATCTGTTGTATTTTGATTGAATGGGCCTTAACAATTGTTTTAAGCATTGTGGCAAGAAAGGGAAGGAAAGCCACTAGATGGCATTTTAAATCCAGTTTTTACCACTGTGCAAGTTCAATTGCTGTCCTAAACGTGAGGAGGCCTCTGTTCCCTCAGTCAGGATAGTTGCAATCCCAGGAGAAGGTAAGTGAACTCTTACTGGAGTAATTACAGTCAACTCCCATTTTTCCTTCAACACAACGATTTAGTAAAAGGTAAGGATACCTTCTGTTTTAGAATTGTTCAGTCTCAAAATAAATGAGGTGCATTAAATAGGTGCTTATCCAATACAATATTTGTGGCTTTTATTGGACGATCAGGGTCTCAAGAAACAACAAAGGATATAAAAATATTTTATATTTTACTTCCCTGTGGTAAAAAATGGATCATGTTCTTGCATCCAACAATGGGGGAAAAAACCCCCACAACATAAACAACCAAAAAACGCTGTAAGCAAAAATCAAATTTATTTCTGCAGGAAGGTACAGTTCAGCTTCTCCCTGGAACTGAACCTTGGGGCAATGCAGCATTTAAAGCTCTTTGCAATGGCTGAGCTTTTACAATAACTGTGTAAGCTAAACATTATCCTTCTGCTGTTCATGCATAAACCACCTTCAAAGAAGCTTAAGTACTGTGTGCAAGGTCACAGCAGACATATAAATAAACTTTATTTTAGATTGAGGTGTTGGAACAGGGGAAAACTGGGCAAAGTTTCAGCCCTCTTTACCTCCTGTGAGAGACAGGGAGCAGAAACCTCTGCCTAAAAGGAGAGGAAAACATTGAAAATGCTGATCTTGACCTGCTCTGTGAACTGATAATATTAATGCAGCAGTGCTGGAACAGCTTGATTATGGTACATATGGTAAATAATATTGGTTATATTTTAATCAGAAAAGTATTTTAAATGTGCCCCAATAAATTTTTTTTGCTATCGAAATGTAAGGTGTTTTGAAAGACTTTTTACATTTTAGAATGCATCTCTTAATGCAAATTTTAACAGCAACATAAGACTAATGGTAATAATTTAATTCTGGGCAAGAAGTCATTCAAGGTATACAATATGATAGAACTTAAGTGAGAGGATTAAATTCAAACAGAAAGTGTTAGTCCCAGAAGGTGGTAAGAACTGTGATATAGACTAAAAGAGGGGTCAGAAATAATTTCAAGAATTTAAAAACATGTCCACAAACTTGAGAGGGATAACTTTTATCTGTACTTAGATCATTCCACAGTAGCTTAGGCAAGGTTTCTGTAGCACTGAAGATAAACAGTCAAAGCATTCCTTGATCCAAAAGAGATCCAACTGTTGAAAACAAACATAATTTCTGTTAATGAAAATCCAAGAAAAGTGATACTGTAAGTAGGGAGAGGTGGGTCTTCTCAAAAAGAAGGATGAAGATATGCACACATGTGATTTTAAAGTCTCATTTATTTAATTTGTTAAAGAAATTAAGATACATTAAATAGAGTTTCTACAAGACCAGTTTGCATTACTAGCAAAGTTCATAATACATTCATAATAGCTAAAACCATTGCATTTTTTAACGATCTTCCATTGCCTTTAGCATCTCCTGGATAAGAACCTCACATCTAAAACAATGCTGAATTAGCCCTCACAACAGCCCTGTGAGGTAGAGGTCAGTGTTACCCTCTTTCTACATAAGAGGAAACTGAGAAACAAAGTTTTAGGTCAGTGTACCAGAAAAATCACAGAGATTTGAGGAGCAGAATTCCAGTCTTTCATGCCTTGTACTGTGCTCCACACCTCTTGTCATGCTTCCCTGGAGAAAGGGGAGCAGCCACAGCAGCTGCTATTCTCCCTTCTCCCCACTTCTCTTGGCCTTGTATGTCCTGATTTCTCCATGTCAGCTGATGGAAAGTGATCAACATCAGCAATTCCTACCTGAACTACACAGACAGAACAGGCCATGTGAGGCCCAGAACTCAAGGAGCTGGGAATTGACTGTGGGTAGTCACAGGGAACATCACAGTATTGAGTACCAGAGTCAGAATTTTGTCCCTAAGTTGCAGAACCAACACGTGGCTGTTCTAAAGCAATTTTGCAGAGGTAAAAGGACTCGGGAGTGCTGAAGCCTCATGCGTGCAGGGAGCATCCCTGCCAGGCAGCCCTGGGGCAGGGAGGGTCTGTGCAGCAATGCTCACTCAGGACAGACAAGATCTACCCGTGTTAGGTCCCTAAAGGAAACAAAACACCTGCTCTCTGTAGGGCAGACACTGAAGGAGGTCATATTGCAGAGCATAGCACTGAGCTGAGGTAGAATATGAGCAACCGAGGAACACAAAACACACCTGGATCACTGCAGAGGAACTCTTCAACCAAACTTACCCTGACCAGGGCACTGTGGTCCTGTGTTCTGCATGGGCTGAGGACAAATACCCAAATAACATTGCAATAAACTGCTCTGCTTTTCAACACAGCATTACATTGTAAGATAGCATCTTAGAACAGTAGATTTAAAATATATATTTAAATTTATATTTATATATTTGTACATTTCATACCTGAGCCTACTTGAGGCGAGTTAAGAACTTTTTCTAAAGCTACTCATACACGCTACTCATACGTGTCATCAGGCAGCAAGAATACAGTGAAAGCAACCTTTAAATCAGAGCTCAGCAAATGGTAACAACAGATCAGTAAGGAAAATTTAAGTCCAGTTCGTCCAAAATTCTTGATTACTGTTTTCTCATGTATCAAATGAGACAAGTACAAGTTGTGGCCATCAGCACTAATAGATCACTATACAATTTTCCACTTTATATAAAGTTGGATTTTAATGTCATTTTAATTTTATAGAGTTTCAGGTCTTGAATAGCAACCTAGTTCACTCAGCAATCCTTTATATTAAATAGTGCTGGTTAAAAAGATGCCATTTGTCCAAAGAATGAACACTTTAAATAAAATAGAAAGCCAGAGGATTATCCCTGTCCAAGGAGAGGGTTCATGGAAATGCCTGTCTTGGGTGTTCCATGAGTAGTCCGTAGACCAGAGTCTCTGTTTAGAGTATCTCACATGTGGAAGCTCTTGGATATCTCAGGGCCATTATCAGTTTTCTTCAGGCCTTGAAGGAAGCTCGAACAATTCTCCCCTTCAGAGGCTGAGGGGGGCGAAAGTTATTGGCCATTTGGATCCTCTGGTCTTCCTCACCAGTGAAGAGCAGCATGCGGAATTTCTCCAGCTGGAAGTTCAGGGGAAACAATTCACTGCTCAAGGGGGCAATCAACAGTAATGTTTTTTTTTAAAAAGGACTAAAAGGAAATCTTCAGTATATTTTAATCAGTTAATTGAACAAGTTCAAGCAAACTTCTAGAGAGTATTAACAGAAATTGACAGAAGCCTGAGGATTAAACAGGCCAAATATTCAAAGACTTTTAATTTGGCCTAATTTCAAATCAGAACAGTCTTTGCCTGCTTATCCAACATTGAATGCTACAATAACAGAGAGTACCAGAAATTTACCTGTTTCACAGAGATTCTTATGGGTTCTTTCAGCACTATCCATGTCACACTCTCATTAAGGGGTGGGGTTGTCAGAGAACCGAGGTATGTCCAATAATCTAGACTCAAGGGCAGGAGACATTTAGGATTGAAGCCTCTAAACTGAGCTTTTGTTCCCTGGGAAAAGAAAATAGACTTGAAAATTATCCTTTTACTTTTAAGTGCAGATAAAATACCTTTTTTGAAAGAGAAGAAATTGTTGAAATAACCTTAAAAATAGGAGAAAGGAAAATTATGTAAAGGTTTGGCTGCCTTACAACTGTTAGCCAAAAGCAGGTGGCAAGTGTGATGCCTAATGCTGGCTTACTGGACTTTGTGGTCTTGCACCATTCTCTCTACCAAAATTCACCTCTTGTCACAACAGCCCCAAAAATAATACAGGAAGTGTGTTCTGTATATAGTGTTCAGTATGAGTATAGATAATATCACAGCAGAGTTCCTCATTTCATTACTTTCTCATCTATTTCAGTAGGAAAATTTAAATCCTATTGTTATTGTCTGCTATGGTAAATATCAGCTTAAAAAAAAAAATCAAACCTTCAAGTCTAAAATTAGAGGAAGGTGGATTAATAGAGGAAGATACAGCAAGCAAAAGACTGGTAGATATAGAAGGGGGTGTTGCCTAAAGTAGTGATTGCCTTAAGTACCAGAGTCTAGAGCAACATTCTTCAGGCTGTAGCAGCATCCAAAAGGATTATTTTGCTGAGTCAAAGAGCTGAGTCTCAAGGGTCAGGAAGCTGTGGATTTTAGACTTTTTTGGGAAAAGCAGAACCTCTGGACGACCAGTGGGGTCAGCATAGCCTTGTGAGGCACCTGAGATTAGAAAAATAATGCGAACTTTGGAGGGAAAAAAGATACAACTACAGTTATGTTCTAGTTATGGGAGCATCTGTGGGCGGGTGATTTTTCATTTTTGTCTCAAAGATGTACATGAGCATGATTTTTAAAGGATATCCCAGAAACAAATTTAAAAAGCTTAGAACTTACTTTAAATTTTACCATGTATAAAGCATCAGTGAGTCTGTTCATACTGGCATGTTCTTTTCCAATCTAAAAGAATGGAATAGTCTGGTTAAATAAGAAGGACTACAACTATGCTTTAATTAGGGGTTACTTTCTTACTCAAATCTTAACGTTCCTACCAAAGTTTTCAGCAATTTGCAATGCATTAATGCTTCCAGTAAGTCATCTGTTTTCCTTAAGCACTTCTTAAATATGTGGCATAGTCCTCAAACACTTTACAGCATAATGCTTTTTATCATGTAAACATGCTATTTTTGCAATTCTTACCTCCAAGAAAACACCAACTACTGCCAAGCCATCTGGAGCTGCTGCTGCCTCTCCAAATGTTGCATATTTTCTGGCATTCCAATGTACTAAGTGAAGCTTTAAAGAAAAAATAACAAATAACAATTAAATTAGTGATTGAAGTTATGAACGTGGTTTCTCATTGATAGCACTAGCAGTTGTTCATCACAGAACAGTTTTGTGTCAAAGGCATTGATGGCAACATGAAGCAGTTCAATCCTTTGGACAGGTCCATGAGTGTGGGCAGGAACCAGGCAAGTTTTCTGTAACAGCCCACATGGGGGTGGCATGGCCAGGCTTAGGGAGTGGGAGGGTACAGGGGTGGCTTCTGTGAGAAACTGCCAGAAGCTTCCCCAGCTCATGATCACAAGGAAGGGACCAGGCTGGAGCAGCTCCTGAAGGACTGACTGCACCCATGATTTAAGATTTAGTTTTCATTTGCCATTATTCTACTTTGATTTGGTTGTTAATAGATTTTTTTGTTTTGCTGTGTCAGTAACTGGTGAGGGAGCTCTCCCTGCTCTTATCCTGACTCACAAGCCTTTCCTCATGTCCTTATTTCTCCTCCCCCCATTCAGCTAGGAGGGCAGGGATAGCTGACCTTCCCATGGTGAGCAAGGAATTAAAACTAACCAGTATTGGCACAATAGTGGAAAACATCCAGCAGCCTCTCCCAGCTGCCAGCATGCAAAAGATGTATCATCCAGGCACTTAAAAGGGGTGGATTTCTTCATGGAGAGCATCAAAACTCATTTGAAAATGTAAATTAAAAACACTGTGTGGCTAACTGTACAGAATTTGTAGCTTTCTTGAAAGAGAATACTTGACACATGAAGATGTGGTAACCACCCTTATGCCCTTCCTGTTAAACACAATAAATACAAGTGGAACAGATGGAGTAGCCCTGGGAGAGGGACCTGGAGGTGCTGTGGGGCAGAGCTGGCCCTGCCCCAGCCCTGAAACCCCCTGCCCTGGGCTGAGCCCAGCGTGGGCAGCAGGGGAGGGGATTCTGCCCCTCTGCCCCTCAGGTGAGACCCCACCTGCAGAGCTGCCCCAGCCCTGGGACCAGCACAGCCAGGACCTGGAGCTGCTGCAGAGAGCCCAGAGGAGGCTCCAGGATGAGCAGAGGGATGGAGCAGCTCTGCTGGGAGCAAAGGCTGGCACAGCTGGGATTGGTCAGCCGGGAGAGGAGAAGGCTCCAAGGAAACCTTCTACCCTGAACATCAGCTAGACAATTCAGATAAGTATTTCCTTCTTACAGTATCTTTCCTTTCAGTGGAGGTTATCTATATTCCATTTCCTTTAAATACCTGATCCTATAAAAGAGGAAATATAATAGCTGGTACTTCACACAACACCACTCAACCTCAAATCACCTTCTAAAGGTAAGGAAATGCCACAGAGACACTTCATACATCATTTAGAAATAACACCTAAGCACAGACAAATGTTTAAGATGCCACCTATAGAAGATATTTTATCACAGCATCAGTAATCCCTGTAATTTTATATGCCACCAAATCTAATACACTTTGTCCAACAGACCTCAAGACCTGATCAGAGTCTCACATTAAGAAAATTAAAATTACATTTAATATCTGTATAGCTTGTATCCTCAGTGCAGTTCATAACATTTTATTTAAAGAGTAAAAGCTGGGGCTTGGACCGTGCTACCATACATGCATGCTTCCAGCTGGCCTTGATGCAGGAAACTGGCCTTGCTAAAGCTAAGGTTTTAGTATTAAGGATGTAAATACTCCTAGTACGTTTTTCTAAAGTTAGCAAAAGAATGCATCACCTGTCCCTAATATTTTAAGACGTTTACCTATTATGGATTACTGTCAAGATTCTGTTGTGTCATTTATGCAGAGCTTTGAGTCACTAGATCTATTTCAACACAACTAAAAGCAGTTTAAACCATTTTTCCCACTCCTAGCAGTCATCTTCCTTGAAAAACTGTTATTGAAACAAGACATGCTTAGTGTGGAAAGGGTCCCATTCCTGGCAGGTGCTCTGAGTCTGTGTCTCTAAGTGCAGAGTAATAGATGTTTTTAAACTTCTAAAGCTTAATAAAGTTCACTGTTACACAGATACAGTTCAGCTGAAAATTGCATTGAAGTAGTTATCAAGCTAAGATAATACTTCCAGAGATATTTTACAAATTCTCTTTATAGGGTGACACTCTAAACAGATCTGTGCAGTAAAAGTGGAAAATGCTCATCCAGTCCTCTTTGCAAATTCATAAAGATAAGATGCTTAAAAACTTGACCATCCCATTGGGCAGGTTTTTAAATTCATTGCAGAAGAGAAATTTTAAAACAAGATGTCTGGAATATTGACCTTTAGGCCTTATTTCAAAGGGTTACCAGGACAAACAAGCCACCTCACAGAAAAGGTAATTTGTTTTCAATATCAAGGTATCCTATTTAGCTTGCATCAATGAGCACACCCAAAAGGAAGATGAAATCAGCTGATAAGTTCACAAATTGTTCCAGTTCTTTTTGGCTTTTTTTTTAATGCACTCTTTCCATTTATCAGCTGCTTTATCATCTCCATTTGAATGCTCTTCCCCTACCCCCAGATGTAAAAGCACTACCATGTCTACCATGGAAACAGACCTAACAGAAGACATAATCAATCACTTAAAGAATTTACATTCTCTGCCAAGGGCTGAGACAAGAATAATGTACAACTGCAGCCAGTCCAACATCCAAAGTTGGCTGCTACCAACTCAGAACCCAAAATGAGCTGAAGATTTTCTAATTTCTGAAGAAACCAAAGTGCTAGAAGTCGGGGAAGAAAGAAGAAAATTCAAGGTAACAGTAACCTGTCCAGGTACAAATTGGTGCACTGATTATGATGACTGTGCTGCATGACCCAGCTCTGCTTATCCTCTTCCCTTCCCTGTGGGTGGGAGCTGGGCACTGAGCCAGAGCTGGCACATGAATTGGCATCTGTGATTGGGGTGATCACGAACCAGGACACTGAGGGGCTTACATCCCTGCTCTGGGTGCTGGATGTGGTCTGGAAGTGCTGGAGAGATGCCCAGCAAACTTCAATTTTCATCTAAAAAAAAAGAACTGCAATCAAACTTCTCATTTTCCTGAGGCAAGAGCTTTTCCTAATGAAGAAACACTTATTGATCTGTGACATTGCATTGCTAGAGAGGCTCCAAGTGAAGACAAAATATAAACAGCTCCAGTCACATGCCTTGTTCTAAGCTGATATTATACATCATAGAAGTTACTCTGTACAGAATGTGTTTAATTGCTTCCCCCATTAAGTCCCAAGCTGGTGTTCTGAGTTATGTGGCTGTGCTAGTCTCACCTGTCCTGTCATCAGTGTCCTCAAACTCCACCATGACGGAGTGGCCGGTGTTGGAGATGCTGAGGGAGCTGCAGCACTCGTAGGAGATGACGAGTGGCTGCAGGCTGGGGTCGTACACTGCCCGTGCAGAGTCGATGTCAATGGGGGACTGGCGGTTCCCCTGGGCAATGGGGTAAGCTTTGTGCCACTCAGCAGGGCCTTCAACAGCAAGCAAAGGAAAGCAGCATTATTTCCTTCCCACCATACACAGAATGGTCATTATGGGTTTGCAGGAGGCTTTAAATAAAGCTTGCTCAGCAAGAGTGACTCCAATGTTTGGAATGTGAGAAATTAATTTAAATTCTAGGCTGCTGTGGTTTTATTAGCACAAGCAGGCTGCAACAAGATGGGGATTCAAATATCTTGTCCAGAACACACCAAGGAGATCATGGCAGAGACTGCTGTACCCCCAGTCACTTGTGCCACTCTCTCTCTGCAGAGGCTGCAGTTACCTTGATAAGGTGTTCCAAGGTGGTACAGGTGTAAACATTTGCATGCACAAACACACTCTCCAAAGAAAAAGCATTTAATTCTCCCTGGGAAAGAGAGTGTAAAAGCTCCAGCAATTCAAATTAGATGCAGATGACTCAATCTCTTAGCTACTGACTATGCAGTTATTTTTAAAATAATTTTATGACTGCAGTAAATTTTTGAGACAGCTCCATTCTTCACTCATGCCCCTTATGGTATCTCTCTAGCCTGAGTGAAGGATACAGGATGATAATTAATACTTTGGGACTTCCTGACCTCAACAGAGAGGGGAAAAAGCCCAGTTGAATAGCAGAACTCTGCTGCCAGAGCTGGAAGATTCTTAAACCATTTGAGATAAGAAAAGCTTATCCATATCAAAGAATTCTTATTTCTTATGGCTCATTTTCTACTTTGCTATGGTAGTGGAAGCAGCAATTAAATTCCTCTGCTGCTTCTATGCATGAAGTGTAACAGTAACAATTGTACTTCGGGATTCTCAAGAAGCACATTTTTAATTGTAGCATTCTCACATATTTTCACAAGGGGAACCTTTTTTAAAATCAAGCACAGGTATTTAGCCTCCTTGCATTTACATAACACAACAGTGATCTATTACACTGTTACTTGGCTTTGACACTTTCTGCTAAGCTTATAAAATAATATCTTTTCTCAGCCTGCCTAGAAAGCAGATTTAGGAATTAAATGCTCTTACACAAGCTTGGCTCTCACAAGTTTCATAAGAGTACCCATAGCTCTATTCTCCTAGCTACAAGCACAAATACATAACATTACTTACTAGCACTAACCAGCTTCACTTGGTATTCAAACTTGCTTTCAGACTCACAGAAACAAAAGGAATTGCTGTTAAGAAAGAGACTGGCCCCTGAAGGTTCTACAAAAGACTCTTGTTGGACACTCAGCAGCTAAAATAATTTCTGCAAGGAGAAAGACTCCTGCAAGTTATGCAATTGTCTCATTGGCCAGCATCAGCCACTCATCCACCCTGTCTGTAAAGGATCCAGGCACTACACGACGCTGCTGTGGCAATCCTTCAGGAGCTCCACATCCCCCCCTGCGCTGTGACACGCATCCTTGGAGGTGGGAAGCAAAGGAGGAGGACTAAATTAAAATCTGTCAAATCGGAAAGCATAACTTGTTCTGTAAGAGATCTGATACTGATCTGTACAATTTATTGATGTACTAGATATATGCAATGTATAGCTTATTTTATTCACTTTTATGAAAGCCTAGATATCACATTTCAGCAACTGCACAGAACCAGGAGATCTATTACTGCTCTATTAAATCTTCTTTACCTAACAGAATTGCTTTTGGAGAGACACACAGGTAATCTTTTTTATAACAGCATTTTGGAAAGGGACCCATCTGTAATATCTGCAGTCTGTAAAAACCCAAAGCATTCAAACTGCTTCCCTCAGTTTAGGAATGTTGATTGCAACACTGAAAGGCAGCAGACGTAAACTTGCACGTCTTTTGGTGCCGCTTTCTGGGTGCTATTGATTATCAATAAAGTAATTAATTACCTGCTGTATACACTTGATTCTTGCAGACATCAAAATGCAGGCAGCTCTGCAGGGCTCAGGCAACAGCTCTAGAAAGAAAACGAGTGGGGGAAGACAGAGAGATGCAGCACGGAAATGCCATAACCTACCGTCAGCCTGCCCATATCCCCAACTGTGGTGGCCAGTCATTTTAGGAGCTGCCCCTGCTTGGCTCCAGCTCCCCGAGCAGGGCACTGCTGCCTACCTGCCTTTATAGCGGCTCCCCGTGGGATAGGGTCAGCCCCTTAAAGATACAGAGCAGCCAAAGCAATTCCTACAGGACAGGGAAAGCCCTCGGGTTCTCCTGCTCCAGCCTTGCTGCTCCTGCTCCTGCTCCCCCTATTTGCTGAGGCAGCACAGGTGAAGGAAAATGTAAAATTCAGATAACTGAAGTCTCAGTACTTAGAGAGAAAGCCAAACTGTGGATCAAATTTAGGAAAAAAAATAAAAATCAGTGTTTTCTCATTCTCTGCCCCAAGGAAGAAAAAGCCATAAGGTGCTGTGAGCATCAGGACAGTCCTGTGCAGGTGGGACCGGCCCTTCTCACATCTGTGCTCTGCAGGGGGAAACATCACTGCCTCTCTTCTGAAACCCTGCTGCCAGCTGCAAAAAAGGAATGGTGTTTTCACCAGATCTGTAATTAATCACAATTGGTGCTTAGATGAGATGGAGAACATTCTCATCTTGGGAAAAAAACTTCTTTTGCTGCTTTTAAACAAGGTACAAATCAAACAAAGTAAGGATGAATTGACAATCTGATTTTAATTTTGCAACTTCAAAGAAACATTTTAAATGGACAAAAATAAAAGTGTGATTATATTAGGGACAGAACATAGCAGATTCCAGAGAAAGCAGTTGATCTGTGAAGCCTCATTACCTGGAATGATCCAGCAGTTGTCTGCACCCTGCTAAAGCCATGGAGAGGCTACAATGAGACACCCAATCTGCAGCTGTAAAATGTCTTAAGTCATCTCTGGGGCAAGGATAAAAGCTCCTTCATTGTAAATTTGTTAGATCTGAGGAAATGCTTTCTGTCAAGGCTACATTTTACAAACACATTGATTTTCACAGAGACAATAGCACACAAAAATAGGGATTCTTCTATTATGGAAGCACGAATATGGAAGGAATAAATCAATAACAGCATTTTATGCAACTTTTATGTTGTGGTATTGCCTTGTAAGTATTAATTTTCTTTTTCAGGAGGTTTCCATGATAGTCAGCTATAAAACCTTTAAGAATTGCTGGTGCCAGCTAAATCACTCACAGAGGGATGTAAACTGCTGTAAAGGTCTCCACAGGAGAGTTCTACAATGACTTAGGTCAGCTCCTCAATTTGTTCCAGATCCAAGCTGCTGCGACCTGCTCAGGTCCCTGGCACAGACACTGGGTGTGGCCATGTCCCAACAGTCTGGGCACACAGGCCCTTGTGGGCACCCAACACTGGAATAAGAACCTTAAAATACTCACTCAGATGCAGAGTCAGGAAAGCTGACTAGGGAAAAGTACAAAAAATACCAACACAGCAGTGAAAATAAATGGAAGAGGGATTTTGTGCTTTAAAAGAGCAGATCATAAGCTGGGGAAGCCCACGTGCAAGGCAGAGAATGCTGAGCAACTGTTTTCAAGAGAAACATCAACACTGGGCTCAGGTGAGCCCACAGGGCACAGGGGCACTGCAGTGCCCAACCTGCACCGGGCACCATTGACCCCTTCAGCTTTTATCTTCTCCCTCAAACCCACACAGGTCTTTGCAGATCTGGACTACAAACACGTGGCACAGGAAGAGCTCTGAGACAAGTGAAAATATCCTGAAGACATGGCAGGAAGCAGACTCCACAAAATGGAGTTTTAAATGGATGGATTTGGAAAAGTGGAAAGGGAGAATGACAATAACCTGAGGGGAAAGGAAGGAGAGCCTGAATAAAACTTTAGCTTGTAAAATGTATCATTAGTAATGATAGTCAGTGTGTACATGACAACTTTATGTACTTCCAATCCAGCCAGCCTTGTTTCTTTATGAGGAAAATATTCAATTTTCCTTTAATATAAGGTAACAGTGCTGCTTATACAAATATCACATTATTCTGTAACCCTGATGCCTCTGGATATTGGCTGACTCTAAGAATGGGTTTTACTGATTCTGTCCTCAAATTATCATTTATCACTTCAAAAGCTGCAGTCATCATGTAATTCTCTTCTGTTTTACTAGTTTGAATCCAGGACAATTACATCACACTAATGAACTTATGGAAGTGAGGACAACAGAGTGGTAGGTGCTCAAGGTGTGGATTTCTCCAATGCTGAGCTAAACGTGACATGATTTCCACAAACTTCTCCTGGGTTCTTCACGCCATGTCAGAAGTGTCTGCTTCACAGTGAGTGATGGGAAGTCATAATTCCATTCACTACAGTGAGATGTTTCAAGGTGCCCTAAAACAGAAATCTGTCTTCCCCAGCCTTCTCACTTAGGGTTTTATTCCCCTTTGCCAGCAGTGATGAGAGAACAGAGCAGCAGCCCAGGACAAATACACGGGTTCTTCTGAATGTGTCACCAGGTTGTGATACAGAACCAACAACGAATGCTTCAGGTTCTCCACCTTTATATACAGAATTAATTTTCTTTATGATTTAATTGGAGCTCCCTTTACAAAACTGCCATATAAGGACTAACCATTATGGTTAGAAAACTCCAAGATTGGAATGCTGAATTGAAGTTGGACATATTTAAGCTTTGCAGTTTTGAGGAAATTGGGGAATTTAATCTCTAAGGCAAAATGTCTCAATAATACTACAGTTCTGGAATTGTTGGGAGGTTGTTGCACATAGAGATGTTACTTGAGGATAATTTTTCTGATAAATATTACTGCATCACTGTGGAGAGGCAGAGCTGCATTTTAAGGTATGTAAGATGAAGTAAGAGTTATTTGGTTCCAAGGTGAATGGCCCAATTGCACTCTAAGTGTATTAAGTAACTTGGCAATTACATCTGCTGACATCATTAATAACGGTAACACATTTGAACAAGGTGCCACGTGCCTTCTTTAATGCACCCCAGCATGTCTGGTGTGTGACTGCATGCCAACAAAACCAGGTTAGAAAGCCCACCAGTATGGGTGCAGGCTGCACACTCCGAGCCGCTCACGTGCCATGGCTAGGAGCAGATGAAATGTTAAATAAAACATTCATCACTCCAGAGCCTGTCTGTGCCTCGGGTTCTTGACAGAGTATCTGTTTATCCAGGCAGATCCTCTCTCCTCTTACACTGCCACCACAGATGCTGGCAGCTCCCACAGGGGGTTACTCTGAGCTGGCATCTGTTCTTTACATGTGTGCTAAAGGCATTTCAAACGAACCCAGGAGCTGCACAAAAATACTCCACACAGTAAATATAAGCAGAACAGTGTACTGCCAACACTGAACACTAAAAAGCGCAAACATTCCAGATACTTTTTTGTATTTTTTAGTATTTTATTTTAAAGCAGACTGACGACAGTTCTTGGTTGACCACAGAAATTTCAACTTTTAAATTCTCAAGGTTTTCCCTGCAAACACAAAAATGTGATGGCTTTTGTATATATATTGACACATTGAGATTATATACATATATATGTATATTGACACACTGAGGTCACATACATATACATATGTATATTGATATACTGAGATTCTCATACAGCCAGTGGAACTTCAGGAGCTGAAAGTGGTCATCCTTCTTCCACAGCTACAGAGATTTCTGAGAGTCATGAGACTTCTAAGGGAAAAACTCAACTGGGAATCTCCTCCTGGCATTGGGGGAAAACAAAAAAAAAGGTGCTAAAGTGAAGAAGGGATTAAGAAAAAAGGACAAAAAGGACATGCATTTAGTTAACAGACAACTATGCAAGACAAAAAGCTTCAATAAAACAGGGGCCAAGACGACCAAGGGGATAGAAGGAATTTAGTAGGAACACTAGGGAAAGTGGGGCAGAAAAGGGGGAATGAGGCACCTGGTTCTCTAGGAGTATCCCAGCCTTCATACACCATTTTTTTATTACCTTTTTTTTTTTTTTTTTTAACCTTTAAAACTATACACACTTGGCTGCTAGGTATGGGAACTACATTCTGGAACTAAGCCTGAAATATTAATTCTTGCAATTTATGGATTGTCCAGATAAAGCAGTGCAGTAGAGAGCAATAACAGGAGACTGCTTTTAATTTTGGGAAACAGAATGTTCCTGAAATCCAGCAATGGTCACTGGAATGACAGCAAAAGGAAGTATTTACTGTGGCACAGCAAACACAAAGCCTGAAAAACGAACTTTGCTGGAGATGCTGTGTATGGGAAACAAAAGAGGAAGCACTGTTTTGTAGGATGTCACCTGCAAGATGTAAACCACTCTATGTAATAATGCACTCCTGTGTACATCATTCCAGGAGATAAACAGAGAACTAAAGTTACTGAAGAGAGGCAGATTAAAAAGATAACGGACTTTATATGGACTAACAAAACAGTGTGAATGATGCAGGTATTTCAGGACCTCTCTTTTGTTGTTGAAATTAGTGCCAGAAATATTGGTTGAAACCTTTTAAGGCGTGGAATATTTCTCCTTTTTTGTACACTGTCAAAGTCCAACCAATGCTGATCCTATATGGAAAGATCTTCATAACAGAAGCACAGAGGCACAACAGATTTCACATGTTCTTGTCTCCATACTAAGCAGGAATAACTGCAATAATGTGCAACATCTCTGCAAAACATATCCTACTGGATTTTCCTGACTGCAGGTACCTTTATGGCTTCTGCCTCAGTGTCACGATCCAACCTTATGAACAGGTATTGTGGTGGTTTGTTAATTGATCTCAGAGTGCAAAAAACTGACATGGCAAGGGGATTTGCAGTGGTAATACAAAATAAATGTTTTCAATTATTTTGGACAGAGACACTCGGTCTGCCTGAAAATGCCTCAAAAGTCCATACAGAGAGAAATGCCCGTTTTGATCATAAATTCTGGTCATGGCACTGTTGTCCAGACAAACTGAATCCATTACTGTGCAACAGCCAGTAAATACACACTTGAGAGAGACATTGATTGTCTATTTCAGAGTTGCCAAGCCTTGTGCTCAGTGGTGTTCCACAAATCAAGCAGCCCAACTATCCATCCTTTTCCCTATTTATATATTTTAGCAAACAAAGACATGAATGTTCATTGGCTACAGGTTACATAGTTCTCTTATTTATTAGTATTCTCTCTTCTGTTGGTTAATGAGTGTCTCATTCTGCTCATCCCTGCCATGCTGTCTCTCCTCCCATGGCTCGCTGCTTTCCTGGGCGCTGCTCCAGGGCTCGGTGCTCCTGTCCCGCCCCTGCCGCAATTCCCCTGGGCCCACTCGGAGCTGGTTCCACAGTCACTGAGCTGCCTTGGCTCCTTTCTGCCTTATCCTGGGGGTTCTGACCAACGTCCTCGTGCCCCCCGAATTCTGCATTCCTCATGTATCGATGGAAATCCTTCTCCCGAGCTCTGTTCGCCTCCCGCAGGGCTGAGAACATTGGAACATGTCCAGCCCCAAACCTTAACAAGGGTTAACAATTCCGCTGACCAGGAATTTGTGTTTCTAACACCTGGACATCACTAAGAGCTTGTTGGACTCTGTTTCACAGATTAAATCTCCCTCCTTGTTGATCAGGTTTGCAAGCTACAAAGATCAGATAGAAAAGAACATGTTTTCTTAACAAAATTTTACATACTTCACATTTTATGAGGAGTAGTTGCTGAGGCATAGGTGGGATGTTATTAAGGTCTTTTGAGTGGAGTCCTGCTAGCAGTGGGGTTCCCATGAGGGCGGGACTGCCGATGGTTAGGCATGGAGTGGTTGTTGGAAGGCCTCCTATTTTTTGTAGGCCTCCTATTTTTCTTGTTCTCTGTTCAGGCTGTGGATAATGGACCCTGAGCAGAGGAGTAACATTGCTTTAAGAATGGGTAGGTTGAGATGCGGAGGAAAGCTGCCGGGGCAGGTTTACTCCTATTGTGACTATTATTAGGGCAAAATGATTTGATGTGGAGAAAGCCGGGTTCAATACAATTCTCTCTCAGGCCTCATGTCGCGGCAAATGGTGTGGAGGGGGTCCCCAGGAGAGGCACAGGGAAGGACGGGGGCGGCGCTGGTGCACACGGAGTGAGGGGGAAAGTTCCAGGAGCCACCGACCTTGCCGGCTCCGAGGCTCCAGCAGTGCAGGCGCTGCTGTCAGCCAGGGCTGAGGGAGGCAGAGAAGCGGCCGGTCCCAGCGCACGGCCCGGGAGGGATGACACGGCTCCTCAGGGCCGGGCCGGGCAGGACCCGCCCCGCGCGTGCGCGGCGGGAGCAGCGGCCATGGCGCGGCCGGGCCGGGCCGGCCTCAAGGAGCAGCGCTACGATCGGCAGCTCAGGTACCGCGGCGGGCACGGACCGGCACCGCCCGGCACGGACCGGCTCCGGCCGCGCGGCCAGCGTGGCCGCGCTTCCCGCGGTCCGCGGCGGACACGGGTCCCCTCGGCCCCGCGCCGGGGACAGGCCCGGGGGCCGCGCCGGGCCCGGCGGAGCCGCGGGGAGCAGGAGCTATCTATGTCTGACCGCCGGGCCCCTGAGGGCTCTACCGGCACACAGACAGTAGATATGTAATAAGTTAAAAGTATACATTAAGAGGCATATATATATATATATATTTTCATAATAATCTTAAGTATATTCACAAAGGGGGATAGAGGTCCATTGATATATATATCTACATAGGTACTTAAGTATGTTTTTATATAAAATATATAAGTTATTTGTACAGTGTTGCTGTGTATCATATATAAACATGTATATTCTAAGTATTTATATTATGCATATTTCTCAGTGTATATATATGAATATATAAGGGGGGGTGTGCTGGAAGGAGGGAGCCAGGCTCTGCTCCGGGCCCGGCCATGGCCCCAGAGCCACGGGCAGGGCCTGAGCCCAGGAGCTGCCCCTGCCCAGGAGGCAGAACTGCTGCCCTGGGCAGGGCCAGCCCTGAGCAGATGGGGCAGAGGCTGTGCAGTCTCCTCCCTGGGGACATTGCAGAGCCACAGGGACACTCCGCTGTGCCCTGTGCTCTGGGATGGCCCTGCTGGAGCAGGGAGGTGGCACCAGAGCAGCCCCTGTGGGCTTCTCCAGGCTGATCCATTCTTCAGTTCTGTGAAAGGGCAGAAAAGATCTGAGTTACCAGGGAAGGGTAGTGGCACTGGAGTTAGGGGTGTCTATCTGCAGTGTGGCTGTTAAGTTTCCACAAGGAGCCGCTGGAGAGGGTCCTGTGGAGGGCACAGAGAGGATCTGGGGTCTGGAGCACCTCTGGAGAGGAGAGACTGGGAGCTGGACCTGGTTGGCCCAGAGAAGAGAAGACTGAGAGGGCACCTCATAAACGCATAGAAATAGCTCAGAAGTGGGTGTAATAGGGTGGGGCAAGACTCTTTTAGGTGATGCCCAGCAGCAGGACAAGGAGTAATTTCCATAAACTAAACCACAAACAATTTCATCCCAACATGAGGAAGAACTTGTTTTCCTGCAGGGGGCAGAGCCCTGGAGCTGATGTCCAGGGAGGCTGTGGAGTCTCCCTCTCTGGGACATTCCAAACCTACCTGGACATGCTCCTGTGTCACCTGCTCCAGGTCACTCTGCCTGGGCAGGGCTTGGACTGGGTGACCTCCAGAGGCCCCTTCCAACCCTAAAAATTCTGTGAGTTACCACCCCAATGAAATCAGCAGAACATGCAACCCAGCACTGTCCCAGGCTGATCTCAGCCTCAGTGCTGTTTTCTAGGGCTCTGAAGTACCAGACTCAGCAAGACTGATTTCTGTCTCCTATGTGTTTCAGTGTCTTGTACAAGAAATTTTTAAAAATACATATAAAATTCTATTATTTATTATAAAAGTTAGGAAAAAATAGAATGTTCAGCATTAGGACAAAATTTGGGCAAGGACTGCTTTAACCTATGCTGGTTTAAAAAAGTTAAAGTGTGTTTCAAGAGAAGGAGGTGTGTGCATACATACAGTGTAAAGTTGGAGAAAATGAAATGTCAGGAAAACAGCTCTTTGGAAAGTCTCAGAGTTTTCACAGTAAGTTTCCTTAAGGGTGTTTATTTTGGTTAGTGCTGTTTAGATCCTCAGCAGTGAATGGACAGTCAGCCCTCCATTTGTCTTTTTTTTGTTGTTGTTATTTGTTTATATTGGCTGTGCAATCTGAAATTAAATAGCTTCATTGCCTTTTGGTTTCCCTCCCAATGCAGATTGTGGGGTGACCATGGCCAAGAAGCATTGGAATCTGCCCATGTTTGCGTGATAAATGCAACAGCAACAGGAACTGAGATACTAAAAAACTTGGTGCTGCCAGGTCAGTAGATATTTCTTCTGCCTCTTCTTTGTGATCTGACAGCTTGATGATGCCAAGTTATTCATAGGAGGTTTTTTCCCCCCAAAGGTATTGGTTCGTTCACAATTGTCGATGGGAATCAAGTCTCTGGAGAAGATGTTGGAAATAAGTAGGTTTTTTACTGATTTCAGTTACAAATTGACAAGTGACAGTTTCATAGGTAGTTCCATCTCTATATTTGCTAAGCCCTGTAAGATTCTTTTAAAAGCCACTCTGTGTTTCTCCAGGTCTTCTGTGAGTTTGGAGATTGGTGACAAACAGCATGCACAGTCATTTTGATGTTAGCTGCTGCTAAATTATTTTACTTGCTGGGTTTGGACCTTACAGGTCTGTTTGCTTCACATGTCAAGTTTATAAGGACAATGCTCTACTCAGTATAAAAATATTGAAAGTTAACTTGTTTGATGTAGTCTTGAGATATGACATTGCTAGTGTTTCAGTGTAGTTCAATATATTTTCCCTAATTCCGGTGATGCAGATTACTTAATTTTCATTAGTCATTGTGCAACTGTGACTGCTAGACATTTATTAGCTTTCATAGCTTTGAAAGGCTCTGTGCAGCAGGGGAAAAGGTAAGAAAATGTTTGCAAATCCTGTAAAAATTATTTGAATACTAATTCTTGATCAGTTGTGCTACAGTGCTCACAGGGGTTATGTGAGGGGGAAGGAGGAATTTCCTCCATTATATGAGGAAATCAGTGCTAGTGAGTCTTTGATTAGCTTGGTGAGAAAGAACCTGCAGCATGATCCTGTCTTCTAGAAAAGTTTGTCATGTTCTATATTTCACATTCCTTTATTTTCACATTTATGGGAATTGAAAAGCTTTCTTAAGAAACTGTTTCTGAGGAGAATACAACAGTGGTGAGAAAAAGCAGATTTAAAGGGGAAAGTGGTTTGTTGGGCATGAGAGCAGCATATTCTGCAGAACAAACTGTAACTTCAGTGCTGTTTTTTCTTCAGAGTAAAAATTCACATGTAATTTTCTCGTCTCCTTTTCAGTTTCTTTCTACAAAAAAGCCATATTGGTCAGGTAAGGAGATAATAAATGTCAGTTTATGTGTATTGAAAGCATGGAAGTGTCGAGTATTTAAATATGGTATTATGAATAATGCTAAAAGCATATGTGTATAGGTTAAAGTCTGTTTATTCTTTAACAGAATTCCCCATGTTTATTTTTGGTTGCTCATGAGTGAGAAGATAAACTCAATTGTGGTGAGATTGAATAGAAAAAAATGAAGAGTTTATGATTCAAGTATATAAATTGAAAGTAAATGATTCAAGTATATATTCAAGTAATAAAATCTATGGAAGGATGAGGTATAAGACTATTGTGGTTGAAGGAGTAAAGCTAAGAGTAGAGAGGCAAATGGGTAAAAAATATCACAAAAACAGAGTATGAGAAGCATAGATAACTCCTGGAAATTCTGCAATGAAACTGGAAATTAGGAAACAGCTGTCTCACAAATTGTCTTTTTGAAACGGTATTACAGAAAATGCTTTCAAACAAAGTGCCTGCTATTATGGGATGTGTTTCTGCTTCAGATGAGCAAGGCTTGGAGTAGGGAGCCTTAGCTTATAAATGGCCTTTGTTGTGGGGCGTTTTCTGGGGTTGTTTTGTTGGTATTGCTCGGTTTGGCATTGTTAGCATGTGGAATTATGTAGTACTGTGTAAACTACATTTCATTTTGATTGTTCTGAAACAGAATCGTGCCCAGAGTGCCATGGAGCTCTTGCAGGAATTGAATAGTGATGTTTCTGGAAACTTTGTTGAAGAGGTTTGTCTTCCTAAATTAGTACTATGTGTGTATTATACAGTGCGATAAAAATGTGAAATAACAGCTCTGTATTGCTTTGTGATGTTGCAGTTTAAATAGATTCAGGCTAAAACAGCGTTTGAGAAAGATAAATCATTTGTATTTATTTCAAACAAAAAAACACTTTGTGTATTTCAAACACTATTTTGTAACTTTATCTTAATTTTATAACTTTCACTTAACACTTCATATGCAGCAGACTTGCTCTGTACTCAGAAATTTTCAGTGTTCCCTGACATATATTTTTTCACCCTATTTAGAGTCCAGAAAAGCTTTTAGACAACGATCCTTCCTTTTTTAATCGGTTTAACTTAGTGGTTGCAACACAACTGCCAGAAAGGTAAGAATTACCTAAGATTGAAAAGCAGGTTTATATATATATATCTATATTTGTGTGTGTGTGTCTATACGTGTGCGAGTGTGTGTGTATGTGTATATATATGTGTGTGTGCATTTATGCACAGGCACTTCCTTGCAGAAAAACTTAAGCAGAACACAACTCTGTCATTGTGAAGGAAAATTACAGCCACTGATGGCATTTTCTAGAAACCTTTTTGCTCCTCTGATGGGAATTGTCTCTGCTCAAAGTTAGGACTCTGCAACACATGGATCTAACTCTTTATTTCTCTCTCACAACTCATTGAAACTTTTTATTTGATACTTGGAGCATTTGGGAGGGTGGAATGAGACATAAGTAAGATAATGGATGAATATTTTTCCAACTCACTGTGAATTCCTGTATGAAATTGATCACCTTACATGCTTAGGATCATGATGATATTAGAGAAGTTTTCTGAGAGGTCTCATTCACAGAGTAACTGGTGCAGGAGTTAACTTTATAGCTAACTGTTGTCTTCTGTAGATCTGAAAAAAGCATGTTTTTCCTTACAGTACATTGTTGCGCCTGGCTGAAGCTCTCTGGAATTCCAACATTCCTCTGCTGGTCTGCAGGACCTATGGACTGGTTGGTTACATGAGAGTTGTGATTAAAGAACATACAGGTTAGGGGATTTGCTGAGGTAAAGACTTCTCTGAAAGGTTTAAAGCTTCAATAACTTACATCACTTTGGGGTTTTTTGTTTGTCTTTTTTCATCTTGTGACATATTTAGTATTTGTTAAGTCTTAGGTAGTTTGCATTCTTTTAGGAATGCATGGGGATTATGGACTGCAACAAATAGTAAAATTAGGGATTATCCTAACATTATGGGTCATTACACAGAACACTGTTACTACACAGAACACTTGGAGAATCAAGCACTGAAAGTAGCAGGCAATCCTGTATTTTTGTAGCTCTGTTTTGAAGGCCAGACATAAAGCTGAGAAATGAGTTGTGTCATGTTTTCACAGTTGTTGAATCTCACCCTGACAATATGTTAGAAGATCTGAGACTGGACAGACCATTTCCAGAACTGACAGAACACGTTCAGGATTATGACTTGGAGCATATGGACAAAAAGGTTGGTGTGTGGTCTGCACTGTGTTCCCTAGTACAGATGCAGATATACAGCACAGGGATCCTGTGAAAATGGCTCTTGGCAGATTACTCTGGTGCCAAGTCTCATCTGAACAGAACCAGCTCTAGAATCAGTCACGAGGAACTATTTTTGCCTCTGCCCCAAATGTTCCAGTCTATTTAAATCTTAAGCAGGTGGGGGTCTTAGGAAGCAAGGAGTATGCTTGCATAACTTGATCTTTTGTTAGATTGAATACCCCCTCACACCCTCTTTTGGAATTTGTTTTTTAATTTTTATAGTTAATCTAGTGTTGCAGAGCTTTGCACCGTGGGTGTTTGTGCATAGCATAAGTTTCACTACAGAAAAATATTGGAGAACTTGGCTCACCCTTTTTAAATAAAGTAATAATAATTTGATGTTTTCTTTTATAGTAGTTAAAGAACATTTTGGCTGAATCAAAATCTGGAACATGTTCTGTGTCTTTAAAGTAGTGGAAAGGATATTTGGAGTTTACTTTAAAATAGGTTTTCAATTTGTTTCCTATTTTTTATCTTTTCTCAACCACTGTTCAATTACAGGACCACAGCCACACCCCATGGATTGTGATTGTAGCCAAGTATCTCACAAAATGGTTCAATGAGGTATGTTGCAAAACTGTATTATTACTATTATTGGTCTGTCTTTTCTGAAGCAGTTAATCATTTTGGCAATGTGTAACATAAAAAAAAGCCAAGGTGGAATAAAAAAAAAAAGAAAAGAAGATTACTAATTGAAATACAAGTGATTGTGTGAGCAGTGACAGACTTCTGGAGTACAGAAGTCTGAACACAGTGAGCTTAGTAGTAGGCATTTTAAAGACAAAAATTTCTTTGTGTTTTTTAAATTTAGAAAAGTGAACAGTTGCCTAAGAGTTACAAAGAGAAAGAAGCCTTCAAAGAACTGATTCGGCAAGGTAATCCATGTCCCGGGGTTCCTTATTCCTGCAGGCAGAAATAGATACAAGGTGGTACCTGGAAAGTAATCCGTAGTTCTCTCAAGTTTAATTTATGAAAGATATACTGGTATATACTGTATGGTTCTTCTGCTAAATGATTGTTTTGTACAGGTGGATCTTAAGATGCCAGACTTGCTTATAAATGTTTGTTGTCAATGTTTTATCCTAAGATCCAGAGCGTGTTTTGATTTGGGTGGGAGCAAAGGCCTTAAGAGAAAATTATGTTAAAAATGTGATAAAGAGGAAAGCAGATGGCTTTTGACACTGGAATTGTTATTCTGCAAGTATTTGGTGTGTCCATTGACCCATCAGACACTTGGTAACCATTCACCTCTGCATGGCCAGGTTCTGTAGCACTGACTGCGCTGTAACCATTGTGCGAATGACTTCATTTTGCAGGGGTTTCAGTCCAATACCTTTTTAGGGTGCTAGAATTCATGTGGCATTTTTAAGATCTATATGCATTGTCTTAAATTATCGTAGAAAAACACCATTGACTGAATTTTTGGTGTTTCCTCAGTTGAAGATGGCCTGTGGGCAAGTTTGAAGAGGTCCTTATCCCCAAGCTGTGATAAGAAGCAGATCTGATCCGTAGTAGTTACCTTTGGTTATGTCAGATTTTTAGTGGAGGCCCTTTCTTGGGCTGGCTTGGTCTGTGGATGCATAAGTATTTGCCAAATTTGATCCAAAAACCCCAGCAAAACATGATGGGCATGGGAAGGAGAGTTGAATTGTTAATTTAGTGCTTATGAAACTTCATTATATCCTTCTTAGACAAATAAACCAGTGCTTTTGTGCTAAGTAATTTCTACTTAACATCACAGGAAAATGAATAAGATGCATAATTTAGATGAAGTTAGCTTTATAATTACATCTGATCTTTTCTCTTGTGATTCCTTTTTCATTTTTTTTGCTGGTAGCTGATATGCCACAAATACATCCACAGCCAGTCTGCTTTGTTGGTAAGACATAAATGATGAGATGTAATTCAAACAGTTTTGTGTTTTAATCCTTTTTTCAATAAGGTATCTTAAAGAATGAAAATGGCACCCCAGAAGATGAGGAAAACTTTGAGGAAGCTATAAAAAATGTGAATACAGCATTAAATCGTACAGAGGTAAAATAAACACGTCTGTGATAAAATTGAAGCAATTTAAACTGCCTCATTTTCTCAGAATATATTATTCAGTTTTAGGACAGAAATTCCATTTATAACATTCGTATTTAGCTAAAACAGGATTAGTACAATGTTGGAACTGAAATTGTGTAGTTAAATAGACCTAGACTAGCTGGAAATGTAGCTTACGGAAATTCTCTTACTCCCTTGCTCTTGCAAGAAATCTGCATTTCCCTCCTGCAGACTTGAATTCAGGTCTAGAATGAGTCAGCAACCAGAGTGCATCAGTGAGTTCTTGTCTGACTTCTACAATTCAGTCTGTAAAAAACTCTGAAGTGCTGTGTACAATTGCAAGGATTTAGCAGTGAGAGGTGTGGCTGATGCTGATTTAAATACACTGGTGTGAGAGAAACTGAGAGTACTTGCTGAAATTGTGCTGTATTGAAGCCAGGGGCTGTAGTAGTTACTCTCTATAGAACTGAAAGGCTGCATGGGACTCCTGATACAATAAGTTCACTTCTTTCCTCTTGAAGAAACTTACTACAAAATTCCCTTCATAAACTGGTCAAGCTTAAAAGCATTAGAAGTGATGTTTTCATTGTTTCTTAAATAATCCTGACCTCATAACTCATGGTTTAAAATTTCTTTAGTTTCTTGTCTGGGGTAAACTGCAAAGGCTGCGTGGGGCAAAAGCACATTCTGTGATTCTTCCTAGATTATGTTCTTTTGTTTTGAACTGTGCTGATCCTTGCTTGGATGGTTATGTTAAGTCTCCCAAGAAAGCAGCAGGTAAAACTTAGTGCTGTCATCCAAGCCACTACAAGACATGGCCCAGGATATTAACATTTGTTGGAGTTTACATGCCAGACTGACCTGCAGCAGTTAAGGATTCTGACTAACACACTGACTTTTGTAGCCCCCTTCCCCAGCCTTTTGGCTGCTCTGCCCCACCAGGCAGGGTGAGCAATTACTGCTCCAGTTCTTTAAATCTTCTCTATCAAAGATGGAAGTCAGATGAGATTTTGTTTGTGACATTGATCTTGCTCAGAAGCATTGCCTTGCTCTTGGGCAGGGCTGCTTTTTGAAATGTGTCTGAGCAGCACTGACTGTGTAGGATTCAGAGATTTGCTGTGAAACTCTGAGGTCACTTGGAGTTTTTTCACCTATGTAGTGAGTGATGAGATAATTCAAGAAATCAAAAGTCAAGGAATTACCAACCCAATTTATTTATTTTCATAGATTCCAAGAGGCATTGAAGAGCTTTTTAATGATGATTGCTGCCTAAAACTAACAGAGCAGGTATGAGTAGTTAAGGGTAAGACTTAAATGTAGAAAAAGCATTGTAAATAACATCTGTGTACATGACTGTCTCTTGTGCTTTTGTAGTCGTCTTCCTTCTGGATTTTGGTTCGAGCTCTAAAGGAATTTGTGGCAAATGAAGGGCAAGGAAGCTTGCCTGTCCGGGGCACCATTCCTGATATGATGGCAGACTCCAGTAAATTCATCAAATTGCAAAATGTGTAAGTAGACAACTTCTTGAGGGAGCTCACTACCATTCATGTGGCTTGTATTTTGTCTTTAGAATGTGAAAAAAAAAAAAATTGCCTTCAGTGTGGAGTTGATGGCTTTCTGCTGTCATTATTTACTTTTTCATTATTACCAGATACCGTGAAAAAGCAAAGAAGGATACTGCTGCTGTGGGGAGCCATGCTGCTAAATTGTTACAGTCCCTGGGCAAGGTGAGTGCAAACCTATGGCCATTCTTTTAATGGAATGAAGTATCTGTGAAGTATCTGCTTATTTATGAATTTAGTTTGATCATATAAAAGTAAAATGCATACAGGGATATACTCTTTACAGTTTTAAGACAGTTGTTTTGGGGTTTTTTGTACATCAGTAACTAGTTATTTCACAATAAATATATTAATATATATGTGAAAGCAGGAATTCTCTGGCCATTGTGTGTACTTGAATGAGTATATTCTCTCTTTTAGGCACCTGAGTCTATTTCAGAGAGAGAACTGAAATTGTTCTGTGAGTACACTTGGATTCTGTTCTGGGTTTATGCAAACTATCAAATAATCAAAAACTTTTGAATGACCATGAAGTTATTAAGCAGTAAGTCAATATTTGAATTTTTAAAGTAAGTACTAAGTGGTTTGCATCCCTCATTTTCAGGAGAATTAGCAGATGTTTGGCATCTCTTAGGAGTGAGTCTGTAAAGGTTGGCTTTAAAATGATGTATCTTTTCACTCCAAACAACAGAGAGCAGCTGCCCTCTGCTTGCTGTGATGAGTACCTGAGCAGTCTTACCTGTGCTGGGGTACTGGTTTCAGAGTGTGGGGTCTGCAGACTTGAGGTAGTCTGAAAAGCTGTAACTCAGCTGATGGCACTTCAGGCTGTGTGTGTCCTGGATGTGTACACATCTCCAGCAGCAGCCTGCTGAGGTTTCTCAGAGCTGGAAAGCTGTCCTGTAAGCACAGAGCCAAGAGCGTGGTGCCCTGCATTGGTAAAGCATTTGGGAACCTCCCAGTTGCTCCTTTTTCAGTGCTGGGTTGTAATTGCACCCAGCACTGGGTCGATTCACAGCAATGATACTGGAAAAGGACCTTTTCCTGCTCATGGGCTGTGAGATTGAGAACATGTGAGTCAGTGTTCGATGTAGTGGAAGATGGAAAGAACCATGTTGATTTGCAGCCTGGAAGAGGGAAACATGGTGGCTGTGACTGATGAATTGCTGTGGTGTAGCTGTTACATTAACTTGCAGATACATGGAGATTCCACATGAGCGTGAAGTATTTTCCCTAAAACTCTCCTGACCTAAAGGTAGTTAAACAGGCTTTTATTAGTGCAAGCTGAGAAGAAACAGGGAATTCAAAGTTCAATGAAATGCTGTTAAGTTGTAGCCTTTCCCATGTCATGTGGCAGTGAGACAGAGCTGTAGTGAGTGGTGGCACTGATGGGGCAATCTCTCCTTGTCCCCCTTGTCCCCGTGCCCAGGTAGCAACGCCGCCTTCCTGCGTGTGGTGCGCTGCCGCTCGCTGGCTGAGGAGCACAGCCCCAACTCCTGCTGCAGGGATGCAATCAGTAAGTACTGCTGCTTGCCACAAACCTCACTGTGTTTCCACCTTGGAATGGTTTGGTGAGGAAAAGGAAATGTAAGCTACATGTTCTGTTGCATTACGCAGTTTTATCATTTGGATGTTACAAAGTCTTCGGTGAATTAAAATAAATTCTTAGTGTAGGGAATATCTCTCTCTACTACAGTTATGGAGATTTAGGTCTAGAATGTTGAATTCAATTTGATTTAGAAATTTTAGAAATTATCTTACAGATTGATGCATGTTTCAGCTTTTGTTTTCTTGTGGATTTTACTTGTAGTACTCTATAAATAAAACTGGTTTTTTTCAAACTTCTCTTTTCTGTACCTCAGTTATTTCTGACAGAGCTGAAAAGGTGCTTTAACCTGACCAAATTAAAATAAAAATAATTATCTTGACCCCTTTCAGCTTATCTTTCTAGGATGTGAACTAACAAACTAGTTACCTGATACTGCTTTTTAATTGCCTTTTAATTTTTATTTTTTTTTGAGCCGGGCATAAGTAGCAGTTAGTATTTACAAAGACTACTGAGCTGTGTAGTAAGGGATTTAAGACCTGTTTTATAATTACAGTCATTACAGATAATACTTAAAGCATGTGTTTCAAATCCTAAAATTATAACTAAGGAATACCCATTTAAATTAAAGCAGCTGCCAGAATTGAAATGTGAGTTTCTTCACTGAATAGTTTATATTAAATACATAAAATATGGTTTGTCATAACCTTTGGAGGCAAAATTGTGTATCTGACAGCTGTTTGATTAAGGTTCTGTCACATGTTGTATTCATTGAGGTTTCTTTCTACTGCAGATTTTCCTATTTGTTTTCAGGGAATTCAAAACATTGTTTTTTTCCATTCCATCTGCGCCAGCTAACTGGTTCTCTTGCTGTTTTCAGTTTCCCATATGGATAACCCAGACAGTGAAATAGTGCTGTACTTGATGCTGAGGGCTGTCAATAGGTTTTACAAGCAGCATGGCAGATACCCAGGTATGTTAATACCAGTTAGTTCGCATCATAATAAAGAGATCCAATAGTTACAGTAGCTCAAGTTATAAACTGCAAAAATATCAGTTGTGATTTTATTTCCATAGTAATACAGCTTTGGGAATGTGAAAACTAGAAAATTTAGAAAAATTTAGAAAATTAGAATTTTTTCTCTTCAGGAACTTAAGGAATTTATCTGAATTGGTATCATTAATGGGATGTGTGGACTATGAATCAGTTCAGCTATGCAGTAATTTGCTTATCATGAGAAGCATCAACAGAATATTAAATTATTATTAGTCTAGTAGTAATAACACAGTAATTGGCTTAGAAACTTTAGGAAAACAAAACCATTAGCTTTGACTGTGATCTTACAGTTGTGTGATGAAACAGTTGATTTATTTTCCAGGTGTCTACAACTACCAGGTGGAAGATGATATTGGAAAGCTAAAATCATGCCTTACTGGTTTTCTCCAAGAACATGGGCTGTCTGTAGTGGTGAAAGATGACTATGTGCACGAGTTGTAAGTGTTGTTTTTGAGGTGTGGCTTTGTTGGTAAAACTGCCAGGCGGTTTGTGACTGTTCCTTTCCTGTGCAGTTGTCGCTACGGAGCTGCCGAGCCTCACGCTGTTGCTGCGTTCATGGGAGGTAAGGATGACACAGGGCCACACAAACAGCAGCCTGCTCAGCCACAGCTCTGCTGCCTTAATTACTCTGGACTCTCAGAGAAAAGGCTGTAGTCACAGATGGCAGTAGGGCACAGTCCTCCCCTTCGTTCTCAAGACGTGACCTCTTACAGTACATATAGAGTAATTGATTGCACCAAGGGTTCTAATCAGTAAAATAAATAAACTTCAAAAACAATCAACTCTTCAAGCTTAAAAATGTGTTAGGAAATGAAATGCTGGAAAGCGGTTTAATTTTTTTAAAAAGGAAATTGATAATTATAGTAATTTTAAAATTAGTGCAGTACATATCTTCTTTTAAGATAGCACACATATGTTAAAGATCTATGAAATATAAGTAGCCTTGGATTCTTACGTAATTCATTTGAACTGCACATGTATTTTAATGGATACCCAAAATTGATATATCAATTAACCTCTTTATTTGGCTTCATGCAGTGCTGAAGACTTTGTATTCTGCATATGTAGGAATTATTTTCTGATAAAGCAAAATTTGGTATACATAAAGGTAATTTCTGAAGAAGTTACAGAATGTTTCTTACTACAGGAAAACTCAGAGGGAGCACACTGAAGTGATGCTTCAGTTTATTTTGCAGTTAAATTTTACCTTTTTTTTTTAAATTCAGCTCCTCCGATGAGAGAGGTCGCAACTTGCATGGGTTTGTCTGCTCACCCATTTTTATTCTGCGTGTCTGTACATGGAGAGGAAGTGTATGCAAAGCTAGCTTTTGAAGTAGCAGCTTTCTGATCTTCTTTTACAGTGGGAAATACTGAAGGGCATTTTTGCCTCCTAGGAGATTTATCAGGCACTTCTGAAACAATTCCACTGTAGGGACTTCTAGATACGTAACACTTATTTTACTGTTGTTTAAATATGACCTGCTAACTGCCTTCTGTTTTTTCTTCTCTTTTGCAGGAGCTGCTGCACAGGAAGTTATCAAAGTCATTACACGGCAGTTTGTAATTTTTAATAACACCTTTATTTACAGTGGAATGTCACAGACTTCAGCGACTTTCCAGCTGTAGGATAAGCTCTTGAATTTGATGCCTCCAGGCGCTGCTGCTGCTGTATTTACAGTTTTGACAATATTTACAGTTCTGTAAATACTGTGGTGTTCTGCCACTGACTGGACTGTTATGTTCTGTATTACCTGCCAATTAAAGTTTCTTCATTTGTAATCATCTTCTTTTTGTTGTTGTTTCCTGAGGACAAATAAAATCATACTATATCCTGACAATCCTTTAAAATCTAGAAACTTTTGACTCACCTCTGAAAGAAAAAGGCAGTAGCTGTTTTTGGCAGGGTAAGTTGCATTTGCAAATTGGCTCACCTCACTGGCAGCAGAACTGCATTTTTTCTTATAGAAGTTGCTCATCAGCTTGAGTGGGGAGAAGGTGCAAAAGGATGAGAGAGGCTGGTGGAGCTCTGATGGTCTGAGGATTCAATGGTGCAAAGAGCTGGAAGGTGAAATACATTTTATAGAATTCAGGGTCATTAGGGAAAGGGAGTGTGTGCTTGAAAGCTCAGTTCTGTCAGCCATATTCACCTAGTAAAAGGTTTTTTCCTGCACCTGTGTGTGTGGCCAATGCCAAGGGATGGCAGCTCTTTCTGTTGTGGGGGCATTGCAGCCTCCAACTGCAGAGCATTGAAATGTGTTTGCCAGGGCTCTGTTTTGGGGCTGGTCCTGGTTAACATCTTTATTGATGATCTGGAGGTGGGGATTGAGAGCACCCTGAGTGAATTTGCAGATGCCCAGTTGGGTGGGAATGTGGATCTGCTAGAGGACGGGAAGGCTCTGCAGTGAGACTTGGACAGACGCGATCAACGGGCCAAGGACAAAGGCGTGAGGTTCCACAAGGCCAAGTGCCACATCCTGCAGGTCACTAGCCACGTCAGTGTGAGCCAAAGTGTGCCCAAGGGACAAGAGGCCAAGGGCACCTGGCCTGTATCAGCAGCAGTGTGAGCAGCAGGACCAGGGCAGTGCCTGGCCCTGTGCTGGGCACTGCTGAGGCCACACCTCGAGTGCTGTGCCCGGCACTGGGCCCCTTGTGAAAAAGGACATTGAAGGGCTGAGGGTGTCCAGAGAAGGGCAGCAAGGCTCACAAAGGGTCTAGAAAACATGCCCTATGAGGAGCAGCTGAGAGAGCTGGGTTTGTTCAGTCTGGAGAAGAGGCTCACGAGGGACCTCACTGCTCTCTCCAACTCCCTGACAGGAGCGTGCGGTGAGGTGGGGCCGCTCTCTCCTGCTCGGCCTGCAGTGAGAACCAGAGGAAGTGGCCTCACGTTGAGAGAAAATTCAGGTTAGAATTTAGAAAAAAAAATTTCTAAACTGTTCAGGTGTTCAGGCCTGGGAATAGGTTGGCCAGGGAGGTGGTGGAGCTGCCCATCCCTGGAGGTGTTAAAGAGGCCTCTGGATTTGACACTGCGAATGGATTACTGGCTTAGGGTTTGCAGTGGCAGTGCTGGGCTAACGTTTAACTGGATGGTCTTAAAGATCCCTTTCATCCCTGACGATCCTACAATTCCAAGTGCTTCCTGCCTGGCCGGGGGAAGGCTCAGGGCTGTCCCCAGTCCAAGGGCGGCCGCGCCCTGAGGCGCTCGGGCGGCGCTGCGGCTGCGGCGTCTCCTGAGGGGCTGGGCCGGGCGCTGCCCTCAGCTCCGCGAGATCCCATCCCTCAGCCCGGTGGGGGCTGTCGCTGTCCTTCAACCAGGAAATCCCACCACTCAGTCCGGCGATCCCTGAGCTCGGCGTTCCCATCCCTCAGCTCGGCGACCCCACCTCTCAGCCCGCAGATCCCATCCCCTCAGCCTGCAAATCCCGTCCCTCAGCCCGGGCGATCCCATCTCTCAGCCCGGAGACCCCGTCCCTCAGCCCGGCGATCCCACCCCTCAGCACTCGGCAGCGGGCACCCGCCTCACCTCGGGGTCTGTCTGGAGCCACCCACGCCGCTGATCACAGGTACCTGAGCCGTGCCCCATTTCCCCCCTCGGGACTCCCCGGCCTTCCCATAGAAGAATGCAGCTGCTGTTTTAAAGAATGCTGCTTTAGACTGTTGCCTTCCAACCCCACCCCGCCCCACCCCCTTTTATTTAAATTTTTAAAATATTCTTTCCCTTTTCTATTTGGGCGGATCTGGAGTGTTTTCTAAGAGGTCAAAGTGGAGCTCTGATAATGAGCTGTAAATCACACGCGCGAGTAGACTCCCTCCTCCCTGCGAGGGAGCCGAAATAGGCCAGGACAGCCCCAAGTGCTGCTCCACAGCGCAGCGTCCTGCCGGCCTCAGCTGCTGCTGTGGGCTTTGGTTTCCACAGACGCCAACAACGCGCACTTCTGCCCTCTGGGCTTTGGTCCCTGGGTTTCGAAGGGTGAGTCCCGCCGAGGCTGGCTGGCCTGCTGACTGTGCCAGCCGTGTGCTCTAGTGCTGCTGAGCACACACATTGGCAGATCTGCACTTCTCCAGGACTGGTTTCTGAGGTTTGAAGCAATGTTACTGGGTTATTTTCCATAACTGATGGAGAAGGGTTTTATATGCAAATCTAGTTGTTTGTCTTTCCACCTTGCCCTGTGATGCAACAACTGAGGTGAGCTATTTGCATCTAATTAATGTAGGCTGGCTTATAAATACTATTTTGTGTACCTTCTGTAGGTTGCAAAAGTAAAAAATACCCAGGTAAAGTCAAGATGTATCCTTGTATACATACAGTTTTAAACCCCTTGTGCTTCCTATATTGCATAATTGTATAAACATGTCTTAAACTCTTCTGAAAAGCAATTAGCTCCAGAGTGAACTCATTTTTACAGCCTTCCTTTTGTTTGGGTGGGTTTTGTTTTTTCTTAGGCTGGCCGGGTGGTAGCAGTAGGATGAAAAGAGGTGAGGAAGGCTTGCAAGCTTTTGCCTGTTGTGGCAGGGTTGGATTTGCAGGAAAATGAAATGCATGTCTGTTCTCACTTCTGAAAGGCTGCAGGGAGATGAGCTCTCTCAGTTGTCGCTGTGTAACAGAAGCAGCAAAGGCATGGGGGTGATCAGTAGCACTCAAGTGAAAGCAGTCTTCATTAAGATGACAGTGATTCTGCTTCGAGCCTTTGCTCCACTTTGAGAAGGAAAACAAATCCATTATTAAGCTGGATTTGCCACTGATTTAAAGTTTCTACCTGGAGCTAAGTAATTTTTTGAGAAATTGTCAGAGGTTACTGTGATGCTTGCATCAACCTTCTGTGTTTGGGACTTGGGGCATGTTTGAGGGAGCATCTTTCTGCCTCCAAAGCTGAATGTCACTCTGCTGCTCTGCTCTCAGAGGCTGCCACGCTGGGTTTGTGAAGAATCAGTGCTGTGGGGTTTTGTGGGTTACATGGTTCATGTAATGTGACAGTGTCTTTGGTGAATTGCAATGAGTTCTCACTGTAAGGAAGATGTCTCTGTGCTCATTGCCTTTGGTTTGATCAGTACTGCCAGAGCAACGCTGATGGTTTAGTGGCTCCTTGAGCAGCAGGAGGCTGAGTGTTTGCTAGTGTTCAGCCCCGAAGTAACATTACTTGGCCTTAGTGCCAGTTGTTGGCTGACAGCCAAGTTGGCCACTCTCGTAAGGAAAATTGGATCAGCTTTGTTGTGATCAGTGACACAGAGCAGGGGATATTCTTTACTGACAGTGCCCCTCAGTGGTAACATGGAATTACCTGATTTCTGCAGAATGCCTGCTCTCAAAAATGATAACCTGGTAGCTAGAAATGCAGGGTTATCATAAAATATTGTATTTCCAAAGGAAAACTTTGCCATACAAGAATACATTAAACTGTGTGTGTGTGAGATGACAGAGTAAAAGCAGAAAACTGGAAAGTGTGTTTTAGAAAAATGATGTCATTTATACTGCATATGTTGTAAACACTGCTAACCTGAACAGACATGAAAACACTTTTTCCTTGCTGTTGTAGAACAAGAACAAAGATAAAACAAAAATGGACACTCAAAAGGTGCAGAAAAATCAGTGTGGTAAGAGATCTAGTATAATTTGTCATTACAATCTGCATCAATTTACAGAGTTTTAGCAGACTGTGTTAGGCCTGTTGTGGTGTGGTTAACAGCTGGGAAAACATACTTTTTCCCAGCTGCCAAATTTGGATATTGTATTGGATATGCAAAGGGTAAATCCAATGACAAACCTACACACATAGTAAAGCACACCACCACAAAGTCACTTGAAAAAAAAAATCACTAATATTCATCCATGTTTTTATTGTATTGTAACTTTGTTAATAACCCCAAACCTTGTAAGGATTTACAAGAAACCATACCTTCTGTCACTGTTGGAAATCATTATCAAATAAGTCTTTTAATTGTACCCCAGTGTCTAAGAAGCAGATTTTGCAAGTCTGTTGACCCACCTAGGGCTGTATGTAGGTGCCCAGAGAATATTTTGTGTTACGTCTCCAACCACCTGATGGAGGGCTCTGCTGCTGTGCTGCATGATTTATGTCTCCTGTAACTCAGTGCCACGGAGCAGCCTTGTGCTCTTGGACTCTTTCCTTACTACTCCATAGGGTTTCAAGTGCACTCTGAATTTTGTTTGCACGCTGAATACTTTAATGGCTGTGTATTATTTACACTTAATGCACCTTGCAATTGTGAATTTAATATTTAGCAATTTACATCAGACTTACTAAGAGTTCCTAGTAATTAAAGGCCAGAAATGTTAAAGGGGGGCTGTTAGTCTGCAAAGGAAATCATGCTCAAATAACAAACTATGGACAGCAATATTTCTAGGTTTGTAGTTTGTGGCTGAATAGAAGTGAGGTAGCTCCATTTTGGCTCACTTTCTCCCCTTTGTTAAAATATATGTACATACTACATTTTGGACAGGTTTATTCTAATACTGACTAGATTCATATATAGAAAATATAACAATTTTAATGATTTTTTTTGTGTTTGCTCCTAGATATGAAAACAGATCTGAACTTACTGCTTGAATGCCTTAAATATCAGATGGACTGCCCTCTGTCTCAGAAGGAGGCTTTGATCACTATCTATTCCATTTGCCAACAAAACAGTAAGAAAGGCTTTTCCTTGGAAACAACACAGTCATTTATGTTCACCATGTATGCTAAGAAACTGCACTGTAAAAATGTTGTCTAAAGGACATAAGGTTTGAGATGCTGGAAAATCTTAGGAGCCTTTCATTTTGCAGAGAAACAAAAGCAAAGTTTCTGTTCTTTTTTGCTCTTGTAGGTGAAGCAAGCGAATACTTTCGAGAAATTGGTGGTTTGATGTTTATAAATGACCTTGCCAAGGCGAGTGCTCATTGCATCGTAAAGGAAGCAGCTTTATTTACATTGGGGATTATTATAGAGAGTGATGGTAATAAAAATAATATTGTTTGTATTTCTGAGTGCGCTATGGCCCCCTGACGTTACTTGTGCTCCTGCTTTGTCTCCATTTCTTTTGGTCTCCCAAAATGAGACGACAAGATTGTCAGTTGGAGCAAGGGCAGTGAAGGTGCCCTGTCCATCCCCAGAACTGAAAAGTGCCTTGTTGATTTGTGCACGTAGAGTGTCTTTAAGTTGCCAGACACCTGCACTCTCCCTCTGCCTCAGCAGCAAGTGTTCAGTGACGCCTGGATTGTTCCAAAGCTTGCCAGAGTCCTGGCTGGTGTAGAGCTCACTGCAGGGGAAGCCCCCAGTCACTTCATAGTCCTGCCCTGTCTCCACTCGCCACATAGTGGCCACAACTGAGACTTAATAATTTAGTATTGTGAGTAGCTTACTTTAGGACTTAATGGTTTTCCCTTTCTGTTTTCAGTGTATTGTCAACAGACTTTGTGTACTTCTGCATTGTTTGAAGACCTCATTTTATTTTTAATTAAAAAGGATTCTGGTGTGAACTTGAAAAGAATGTCTGTTTATGTCATCTTAGTACTGGTTTCAAATAATAGTAAGTTGGGTTTTTTTCTGTGTTACATTTCTTTTCTATTTGCCAATCTGCAGTCCAAAATTTGGAACATTGACTAAGTAATGTTTTGGTGAAGTTAATTAATAAAGATGAATGTTTGCATGTAACTGAACCTGAATTGTCAAAGTAGGTTATTGCTCCCTGGGATTTCCTTGAACAGCAGAATGTGGTTTAGTTCTAAAAATACAGTTTGCAAATGCAAACCCATAGTTTCTGAGAGTGTCTAGAAAGAGAGAAACATAGAAAGGTTTTTTACCAATATGTTGACATGATTTTGTATTTCCTTCTGGGAGGATATGTGCTTAGGAAAGAGAATGTATGTATGTAAATGAAACTTGATGTTAAGATTTTGTCTGCAGCTGCATTTGTCTCTGGAGTCTCATGTGTGTTCTCTTTTAGAAAATGGGCAAACCTGTGTCAGAGATACAGGCTGCATCAGCCTGCTGCTGCAGTTATTCAGGTAAACAGGGTTGCAGTTCAAAGAGACAAATAATAGACTGGTTAGCAGCCATGTTTCCTTAACTGTTTGGGACTTGTTTGCACTGTCCTTAACAGAACAACTCTCTCCACCTCTGAGAAGAATCTGTCAGCTAAAACCACTGATCCCTGCTATCAGCTCTGGTCCTCAGTGTGCAGCACTCTCTGTGCCTGTGTCAACAACCCCCAGAACGGTAGGTGTTGCTCTGAAAGTTGTGGAAGAAGTTCAGAGATATTCTCCAAATCGGTAGCACTTTGGTTTCATTTCATTGGGTTTTGATTGGGGGTAATTTGTTTTTACTTTTCCAGAAGATAACCAAAACATTTGCTGTTCGGTTTTTCCCTATGCCAAAGAGTGGCTCGAGAGTTGCACAGAGCCTGAGATAGTTCGTCCCATTTGTTCATTTCTTGGTCTCACAGTTGCAAATAACTGTAAGTGCAGCTCAAGCTTTACACAGTTTAGCATTTGAGAAAAGGAAGTTTAATTAGAGAGTTAAATGGTTTTTTCTTTCCTGTCAATCTCTACAAAGTCATTTGCTGTTCTTCCAACTTTTACTCTGACCTCTGTATTCCACCATCTTTACTTACACGACGCTGTGCTCAAGCCCACAAATAGCCACAATCTGGTTACGTTTCATAGGGTCAGGAAAACTGTTTGGAGGTGTTTTGATGAAAAGTGTGTCTAAATTGAAGTCCTTCTTACATGACTGAAAACAATGACTTAGGTAGAACTCGGGCTTGATGTTTGCCATTTGTGTGCACATATTAGGGTCCTGTTTTCCTGTAACTATGTTATATGCAGTTACTCCATTTCTTGAGATTAATGTATATCCAGCTTCTGTTGTATAAGAAATGGAATGACTAACACATGCACAGAAAAGCTCTGATGGACTTAGTTGGTGAAATGCTAAAATAATTTGCAAACTCTGTTTGCTTAAATCACGTTTTTTCTTTTTTCCACTAAGCATATGTGCAGAAATATTTTGTTTCTATTGGAGGATTGGATACATTAGCCAAAGTTCTCCTTGAGCTTATGCATGATTCCTGTTTGAGTCACTCCAGCATGAAACTTGCAGTGGTAGTAACAAAGACTCTGGATGCCTGCATTGCTAATAACTGTGAGTGGCAAGACATTTTTTATCTATGGTAATTTTCAAATGCAATTTTAAAAGTCTTGTGCTGGTGGAAAAGTTGTAGAAATGAATGCTTTAAGGCAGTTAAGTAATGTACATCCCAGTGGATATAGCAGTGTTTTTTAAAACTCAGAGGTGTAAGTGGGGAGTGATTCAGTTCATTTGAGGTGGATTACCATTGTTGCTAAAATAAATACAGTGAAATTGAAACCCAATTGAAAATTAAAAATAGGATGCCACAGCTCATGCTGGGTAAGTAAAGCTGAGCTCTGGGCCTGGATTTGGTCAGTCAGTTTGGATCCTGGAGTTAGGCCTATGCCTGGATATTAAATTGTGTAGCTTTGGGAAGCTTTAGTAATTCAGAGGTGGAGCTGCACGAATGTGGTGTTTCTGCACAGCACACCCTGCTCTGGTTTGCTGGCTGGGTACTGCTCTCCTGATGAGGTCTTGTGTTTTCCACACAAGGTTTGCAGAAACCTGTGATCCTGACGAGCCTGTGCTGTGGCCATGGTTGGTGTATCTCACACTTGTGCCATAAGAGCTTCAAATGGAAGTCCACAAAAGTTGAAGAGCATAAGCCTGCACTAGTTCTGAGGGTAGTTTCAGATCAGTTGGGTGTGACAGGACTAGGCCTCAGCATGGATGGACTAGCAGTGGTGTTGCCAGTGCCAGGAAGGGCTTGCCCCCTGCTCTTCTTATGGCAGATACTCTGTGTGTCAAAGCTGATTCAACTCTGGCTCCATGCTAGAGCTGATAAAGGACATGGAGAAACTCAGCAGGGATCTCCAAAGCTTGCACAGTGCCAAGCCCTCGTTCATCAGATCTTCTGCCTCATCTCCATGGAGCACAGGCTGGGAGGATAGGCAGGGCTGGATTTGGGAGCAGCACAGGAGGGATGGGGTCATCTGAACAGTTGGAGGTGGAGCAGAGCAGGGCTGAGCAGGCCCACGGCTTTGAGGGGTTTGTAGAGTTTCCTCAAAACCCAGCATTTTATCCTTGGAGAATTCCTGTACACTCATGACTGACTTTATTTTCCTTCCAACTGTTTCAACAAACAGCTGCCATGGGTGTTGTCTTGGCACAGTATCACACTGTGTCAGAGCTGCTGAAGCTGCTGTCCAATGAGACACTGAGCACAGGAGAAAAAATCAGTATTATTCTAACAATTGGACACTGTACTGAAGTTTGTGGTAAGATTTGCTTTTTCTTTTTCCTGTCAGCTTCTCCTAAATTCTCGTACACTGACTCCTCCAGTGGTGTCACTTCATCAAGACTAGAAAACGAGAGACAGTTCTCTTAAATGCTATAATGTCAATATTTGGATAAAAAGTTTCTATAATGTTCATCTTTAACTTTTAAAGCTTATTAGCAGGAAGTGTCTCTAGTAGCTTTGAAAAAGTAGACTAAATATGCAAGAATTCAGAGCTGGGCTTAGGTGTCACAGGGAAGAGTGAATCCAGACCTGAAAGCTACTGCAATCCAGACACAGCAAGTGGGTTGTCTTGAGCACCCTTTTCATGGTCCTTGGAACATACAGTTCTGTCCACTGCTTACAAGGCAGTAATATTTGTAAGAGCCATGTAAGAGCATTGGTTTTCAAGACAGAGAAGCAGTAGGTAGCCCTGAAATGTTTTGTCATGTTCCTCAGGGCTTGCCCAAGCATATCTGGCACAAATGCAGCACTTCAGTTGGTATTTTGTGGTAGTGCAAGCAAAGAGAAAGGGAAGTTCATTTGTAGTCCTGTTTTTTCACATGTGTGTTTAGATAAACAAGAAAAAGGCCTTATGTTCAAAAATCGTGGTTGGTTTTCATCCTCTGAGTGCCAATAACATGTTCAATGATTAGCTCAATAGGACAGAAATTTATTGTAGCAGACATTTTTTCATGAAGAATTAGTGAAACAAGACTTAATGGAAAATGTCTTTTGAATAGAAAAATGATTAAAGCAACAGAAAAAAGGTTTCTCTTAAAATGTCAACACTGTCAAAATAAAAGTGTTTACTTTTCTAATTTCCTTTTTTATTAAGTTTAAAAAGAAAGAGCTATGTTTAGCAAGTTATCAGTTCTAGGAATACATATGCAAATGAGGTCACAATAAAAATTAAGCTAATTACATAATGAATGAGGAGGAACAGATTGGCTAGAGCAGGATTAAACTACTAATTTTATTTTGCTGATTATAAACCTTGAGATTTTGATACTTCTGCATCACAGGCCTCACTGAAATGTCGCATATCTACTCCAAGAGCAGGCAATGGAAGAGAAGAAGTACAAGAGTCATTATTCAAATGCTTTAGGCCACAATTAAATGAGCTTGGAACTCCATCATATAATTTGTCTCAGTAGTCATCCTTCAGTTTTCTTGCAGTAATCTGAGTTGTGGTCAAATCATCCTGTGGGATGTAAAGCTCTCCTGCTGTCACTGCAGCAGGCTTGGGTCTGTAATGAAAATCTCTCTTTCTACAGAAACTTGCAGAAAGTTGCCAGTATTGGCTGCTAAAATTACTGTAAGGTTAAGGTGTGTGGGGCTGAAACCAAACCTTTCCTTTGCCATGTCCTGTTCTAGAAGAAAACCAGTGTGAGCTGCTTCAGAACAATGGTCTGCCACTTATGATTCAGGTATTGACAGAATCTCAGGATGAGGAACTCATCAAAGCTGCTACTTTTGTGCTGCAGAACTGCAAACAAATGAGTAAGCTTGCTGTTACTGCTTTAAAAATGACAGTGATTGTTTCCATCTCTGTGTCCTGCTGATTCCCCAAGTGATTTTAACTGTGGCAGCTTTGTAATTCTGTGGACTCCTAAAGATGTTTGTTTTCTGCACAGAAAGTTGCTTATTTGTCATCAAGAACTGACTTAGGCAGAAAAAAGAGAAGTAAGAATTCCAGCAGTGTTGCAATAATGCATTTGTGAAACCTCTCCATGTAGGGCCAGTTCTTAAAGCTTTCCCATCTATAAAGTGTGTGGAAAATATGAACATTGTCATTTAACACCCAGTGGATACTCTCTTCCTGGGGATGTAGCACTAGAGGGAGAGAATAAACCAGGAGATAATCAAGCCTGAAATCACTGTGTCTGCATTAATTTCCACTATTAAGAAATCTTGATTTTTTTTTTTTTTCTGAAGTAGGATGTATTTTTTGGCCCCATTTCAGTTTTTTATTAATTATCTGTACAATACCTCCCATGAAACAGAGAGACCTTGTCCTGTGATCTCTAGAGCGTGGAGGGTGTGCAATTGCCAATTAGAAAAAATAAACCAGTATCTACATTTCTGTGCTGCAAGCACAACTGAGAGGTTTGTGTAAGATTGAGGGGGTGTGTGGGAGACCTGATTGTAAGAGAATAGCGAGAGTGCTGCAGGCAGTCTCACCCCTGATAAGGTGCAGCTGTGTAAAAGAGGTGACCATTGTTAAGGGAAAAGGAGCGCAAATGCTGAAGTGCACTGAGCAGTCACAAGGGGGTAAAAGGGCACACGGGTGTTATGATACTGCAAAACGCTATAAAAGGCTGTATTGGGGAATAATCAAGTGCTGATGCTTGAAGGTGTTAATGGTGTCAGTCTTGTGTCCTCTGTCAGGGGTGTGGGGCTTTGTAGTGTCCATTAATACTGTGTTTTTATAGTGTTCATTAAAATTGATTTTTGTAGAAAAGTAGAGACTCATACTGGTCCAGAACCCAGAGTTAAGTCAATGCAAAAGTCTTTTTTTTTCCACAGCAGCATTGTGAAAGCAGTTTACAAGGAACTATGATTGCAAGTTCACCTCTTGTAACTGCAGCTTATATTTCAAGTGTGTTAACATTTATGTGTAAGTTTCATAAAAATTGTTATTTTGCAATAAATTATTGGGGCTGGCCCTCACCATACTAAAATATAATAAATACCTTTTAAGAGTTACTTGATAAAATTTTAGTGGATTTTTATATTTTATGAAGCTGAACAGTTGTCTCTGAAATTATATGATAACTCATTAAATGTGAACAATGCAGAAGAATTGGATGTGCAGGTCAGAAAAAGATGTCTGCAAGACTACTAGAAGAAAGCAAAAGAAATTTTACACAGAATAAACTCAATTGAAAAACAGCATGATGAGGTTGGCCTACTTGCCAAAACAGGATGAAACTAATCACATCTTTCCAGAGTTTAAAGAGAAAGCAAAAGTGAATCCTTAAGATAATTTCATTGTGAGCAGAAAACCCAGGAAAAAATGTTGGATTTGTGTGAAACTACAACCTGCAACTTTTATCAGTATTGTAGATCAGACCGAGTTACAGGTGTGCAGAGAATGGAGGCATCTGTATTGTATGAAGTATTGTAGTTTACTGTAAACCCAGATTTTCTATGAGATAGAAAAAGAAGTGGAATTTATTTTTAATTGCTGGACATCCATACCTATAATTTTTGTATTTTCATGCATGAAATGCTCAGGGTTGTACAGTTGTAGGAACTGATTTACTGATCTGCCCCAAAGGGTGGATCACTGGAATAAACATACAGCAGAACACACAACATGACAAAGCCAGGGGCAGAGCTCAAACTCCCTCCTCTTGCAAAAAGCAAGAGCAGCACACCTTTCAAATAAATACAGGATAACACTTTTGGGCATGCTTTATATGACTTCCATCTCTTCTTTCTCCTTCTAGAATGATTCTCCTAAAAAAACCCAAAAAACCCCAAAATCAGTGGGTTTTTTTGGAGAGGAACTGTCTGCACTAAATGGGAAGGTGTGAATTAGCATCTTCAGCTTTTAAAGGGAAACAACTGCTCTTGTATATTTCCAGGAAATATATCTTTATTAAGATTTTGACACTGCATACTTCTAGCCACTTAACACTGATTTAAAGTGCTGGGCTTTGAAACAGTGAATAATTCCCACTGATCTCAGTGGAAACTTGAAGTGATCAGTGATGGCTGCTCCCAAAGATCCTATTCTGGGCATTTTATCCCAGAAATGAACCATACTAAACTGACTCATTCAGTGTGGCTCTAGAATACTAGTGCAATACATAGAGCAATGTATAGACCTGACATAGGTGCCTTTATCACCGTATTTGAAGCTTTCATAAATACTTACAGAAAGACTCTTCAGAAAGCACCAAAGTAAAGTCAGAAGTTCAAGTGACAATTTCCTTTGGAAATCAGTGCAACTTCCTTTAACTGAGGGTTTTAGCATGCTTTTCTTGCCTAATTTGCTGCAAATTGCCATTTAAGTCTCTTTCCTCTTTCCTTTTTCCTTTTCCCTTTCCTTTTTCCTTTCCTTTCCTTCAGAATGTGTTCATAGTAGAGATAGGTAATGACTGAAGGAGGGGTGGAATGACACGGATTCTTTTCTTCCTTCTTTTCAAATTAATACATATTACATATAAAATAATAATCAAACATGTTACTATGCTGCCAGGTTGGTATGCTCTAATTTAATCCACTGACAGTTTGGTTTTCCTTTCAAACTTGAAGGATAATTATAATCTCACTGTTTTAATTTAACTGCATGATTTTAGACACTTATGGGGAGGCGTGGCAGAATGGAAGGCTACAGCTTAGAGGAAGACCAAAGGTTTTAAAAACCAACATTCTCTGCTCTGCCTTACAGCCTGCTCATCAAAAAGACACGTCAGAGTCCAGGTAACAGACCAGACTGTAAGCATTGTGTTTTCCTCAGGGTTTTTTTCCCCTGTGTTTTCCAAAACACAGTCCTGCAATTTCACTTCAGGCAGCACATCTGACAACTGGCACCTGTTTCATGAAGGCCAAGAAAAACGGGGAGAAACTACATAAAAAGCTGATGACCAGCTATGCTATCCTGAGGCCTCATGACCACCTTCTTTTTTCCCCTGGTTGGCCTGAGTGCAGGTTTAGCTATTTGATAAACAAATTTAACTGTTTAGATAGCAGAAACAGATCAAACCTTAACTGTGCTTCGCTTTGCTTTGCTCCTAGAGGGCATTTGTTTTGAGGCCACATTATTAAACTTGCCTTGTTTCCAAACTCAAAAGTCCTCCTGAATGACATTTAATCTACTTTCACTCAAGTAAAATCTCACTCCTTGTCTCTTCTCCCAGGTCTAACTCATAACTAGGTTTTAAACAATTATTTTGTTAATAAAAATCATTCTCTTAACACCTTAATTCTATTATTGACTCATGGGAATGGTTTAGATTCTAACCTCTGTCATCAATTTACAGCTCAGATTCTTAAGGAAGCACCCTGAAGGAGATGATGCCTATTACTCTCAGCTCAAGTATGTGTTGAACACACCTGTGCACTTAAAAGCTACTTACACCACAGAATTATAAAAAAACCTGAATTTTCTTACAGATACAGGCTTTGAAATTCCAGATAAATTTGTGGTTGGATATGCTCTTGACACTAATGAATACTTCAGAGATTTAAATTGAGTTGGTAATGCAGTATAGGTGAAGAGGAAATGTTTGTGCTTCACCTTCCATAATTCTACTCCACAAGTCTCGTGGCTCAGCCATGCTACAGGGCATCCTGAAGCCCCGGGATGGTGAGCAGCATACAATCTGCAGCCCCGTCTGGAAATAAAGTAACTTGTAATTTGGCTTTAATTGGATATTTGTCTGTCTTAGCTCAATCCTACGTTGCTCTTCTGTCACCAAGTCTTTAAAGCGGGCCGAGGGGGCGCCGAGGCTGGAACGAGCGGGGACCGGGGCCCGCCCAGCGTCACGGCCCCGGGCCCGGCCCCGGCCCCGACAATCGGGTGCCGCGGTTGCCGGGTAACCGCGAGCGGCCCCGGCAGCGTCTGTGACAGCGCTGCGGCCTCAGTCGCCGCAGAGCGCGCTCCGGGCTGGCCGATGTCAGCCTGGGCTCGTGCTACGGCTACACTCAGCGATTCGTCAAGTGAATTGTTCGGAGAGATTAGTCTCTGCGAGCGAGTCCTGAACTCGCAGAGCATTGGTCTCTGCGAGCGAGTCCTGAATTTCGTTTGAAGGTAAAGATTGACTAAAGTTGTACTTTTTGGTTTTGTCACATCTGTGCTCTGAAAGAGAATTCCAAAGGGAAATACAGGATGTGATAATGCCAGTGTTCTGGTGCAGCAGTTCAGTGGCATGTACAGCTGAGAAAGATATATGGTCTACTGATTGTGCTTTTTTTCACTGAAGAAATGCAACGTTTCCTAAATATACTAGTCTATACAGTTTTTCCTATAGTGATTACTTAAACTGCTTAAAGGTGAATGAGTTCTGTTCAAGTTTCAGTAGGTTGTTATGATCTGGTTATTAAAATTACTAGGGAGATGCCCCTGAATTAAGGTGCAAACGAGACCATATGCCAAAGTCAGTAGTCTGGATTTTATGTAACAGTAAATGTGAGGAAGAGACAGAGAGAAATAGAGAAGGAGGTTGGGGAGGGGGAGAGAAATAGAGTAACAGATAAGTAGAAAGTATCACCATTGTGTGGATGCCATGGCATACCATTAAATCCTCTTCTGGTCTTCTCTGTGGTGAGGTCTCCCAAAACCTAAGACTCCAATGGATTCATGCAGATTTGGGCAAGGTGGGACTGCTCAGGTACCTCCCTGGGGTGGGGCAAGTTGGACTCTGTCTCTTGCTACTTTCAAATAATATCAAATCTTTAGCACCAGTATATCCTTTTGAGTCTGCTGTGAATTGGGTTGTGGATTTTCAGATCTGTTGTGTTACTTTGCATGCCATGCAGTGATCTGGTGCAAGGGCTCAGGAATGGCTCTGGGGGCACTTTGGAGGTCCTTGATGGGCTATGACACCCCCTGAGCTGCCCCTGATGGGAATGTCCCCTGGATGTGGCCTTCTGGGGGTGGGGGGTTTTAGAGCTGAGCCAGTTTGTGTGAGGGAGGATGGGTGTCCACTGCCTCTTACCAGAGGTTGGGCCACAGAGCCAAAATTTCCTCCTTCCCCCTCTGCTGATGGGAGGTTTGTGTGCAAACCTCCCATAGTCTGTGCTATGACTTCTCCTCCCTGAAGCCAGACAGAGCTGATTTTCAGGACAGCTGCTAGGTTTGGCTTTGTTGTGGACACATTTTTCTCCCTTAGCCTTATTCACTTCTCCCCAGGCCTGAGCTAATAGATCAATAGTGTCACCTTTATCTTGTCTCAACTTCCTGTAGGTGGCTTAACTCACAGTCCCAAGTTCCAGTCAGGAGGCGTTTTCAGGGAGGGATGGGCTTTGGTGGTCACAGCTTCTTTATACACAGCTTTGGTGGTCACGGCTTCTTCTGTCACAATGGGCAAAAAGTGCTTCATAACAATATTTAAGCCATTAGGCATAGCATTCTGGTCTCTCACAAGTCCTGTGAGGAGCAGCTGAGAGAGGAGGGGTTGTTTAGCCTAAAGAAGAGGAGGTCCACTCTAGCTATTTTTAAGTAATATTTAAGCTACAGCTTTTTCTGTTCTAACGATTATTAATGTTCAGATTTTTAGCTCCAGGTTTCAGTACGATTCATCTTGGAATTGCACAAGGTAGCCATCTAGTCCAAATAAAGTCCAACTAGAGGCCTAACAGTACTAGTTACTTATGCCAAACAAGCACTCAACTACTTTCAAAGAATGTAAAAATTTTAGCACCAATATATGCCTTGAATCTGCCATGGATTGGGTTCTGGATTTTCACAGTTCCATTGTTGCTCCCTCCAGTTTTGTTGAGGCATTGTCGCTCGTCTGCGACATCCTCCCTTGAAAATGGCGTCCGGATTGCCAAAAACGACACCAACACCTCGTCTTTTGTCCCGGGAAACGCTGAAATCTTTTACTGTAAGTACCCACTGGGGCTGTGTTAAGGCTGGAAACTCCCCTGCTGTCCCTGGTGTCCCTGCCCCTGTTGTCCAGCAGTGCTGTGAAGCTGCAGAGCCCCTGCCCAGCTCTTTGTGCCGTGCTGCTGTTGGTGGGGGCTGTCCTGGTGCAGGAGGGAACACTGTGTGATGTTTCAGGGACAGCCCAGCGCCTTGCCTGGCTGTGCCACGGGAGCCAAGTGAAAGCAATGTGCAGCTGAAGCCCTAAGCATGTGTTCTTTCCCTTTGCCACAGGAATTCCTTCTGTCAGGCTGGACACTCCCCTGAGCTGGTCTGACCAACCTGCCCTTGGGCCCCTGGGCATGTGGGGGGGAAAGCTCAAACTCTGCCCAAAGCCTTGAGAGCCACAGCTGGTCCCAGCCAGAAGAGCTCCCAAAGCAGCAGTTCTCTCTCAGCTCCTGGGTGGGCACAGCTCCAGCCCTGCAGGAAGCCCTGGAGTCAGGGCCACAAAGGTCCCTTGCTGTCTGGAGCTCACTGGGCTGAAGATGCCCCACTGCTGAGGCTCTGGCAAGGAGAGATCTCTGTTTTCTTCTGTGGAGGGGCCTGTGAGCCCAGGCAGAGAAAACAAATGCTAATTAACAGAGGGAACTAAAACTTGGACACATTCCTGCGCACCTCACGCTTGGTACAACTTTGTTTTCTTGCATCTCTTGGACTCACCCAGCAGCGGTATCTCCTTGCTGTGAGTTTGGAGTGTTGTGCAGGGATGGAGTTTGGGGAGTTCTGAGAGCTCCTCCCCATTCTCTGAAAAGTTCACTGTCTCAATCCAATGAAACATAAGAGGAAACAAATGCCCAAAGAGCAGAAGTCCCCAAACATGTCACATCAAATCATGGAGAAGCTAATGGGACACAGCCATGTGGTTGGAGTATGTGTATTCCACTCTTTGTTATTAATTTACTGATGCTAAGTATTTCAGCAGGAAACTTCCAGGGCTTCCAGGACTGTCTTAGTGGCTGTGATCACAAGTTATTCACCAGTGCCACTTGTTCAAGAAAAGCTTTTCTGAACAAGCGCATCTCTGAGGCTCTAACTGGTTTATTTTTGTCTTTCAGCTGCTTCCCTCTAAGTTCCTGAGGGAAAAGTTTCTCAGCGTGAAGAAGAGGGCCATCACTGGGGGGAGTATTCTGCCCAGAATTGGCCCACGTGTAGACCAGAGTGAGACTCATCAAAAGGTAGCCTTTTCCTGCTCTTTTCCTTTCTGTTTAACATGATGTTTGAAGAGGGTGTGTGCTTGTGACAGGCTTGCCTCCAGCAAAATACCTCAGTGTCCAGGTCCTGCTGTCATTGCAAGCTGCTGGCAGTGGTGCACTGGGAGTCCTGATGTGCACAAAGCCAACACAAATAACCTCTGCTTCAGCCGCTGGGGTGCGGCTGCCATTGCTAAAGCAATGGGGGAAGGCTGGGGACACAAAGGCACAACATTGGCATTTGCCATTCTCCTGCTGAAATTCTCCTCCTCTTGCTTTGGTGTGGTTACCATCAAATGCTCAGGGTCACAGGATTCCCTCCAGAGTGGCAGCGTTGGCCTTGGAAGGCCGAGGAGCTGCAGGAATTACTTCATATTTAGCAAAACAAATTGCATTAATGCTTTGGGTTGGAACAGTGTGTTGGGACCCGGATGGGGTGTTAGTTAGAGTTTGCAGGCTGCCAGACGTGCAGGGGACTCACCCTGGGCAGAGGGGAATGGATGTGCTTTATCTGGATCAGTGCCTACTTCAAGGTGTGTTTAAAGCTGCTTTGCTGGCAGGACTAGCTCAGTATAAAGCACAGTCCAAACGGGTAGGTGACTGAGTGGGCTGTTGAGCAGGAAATTGGCAGCAAGAGACATGGAACAAACTGGTGAAGGATTGCTCTGGAGAGGGGCATTGGGAACATCTCAGGGAGGGGCACAACTAAGGGACAGTGTGCTGCAGCCACTCCCTTCAGCAGACTGTGTCTCTGTGGAGTCACACAGGAGACCTGCTGGTGTCTCTGCAGTGACAGCAGTGTGGCTGCAGAAGGCAGACAAAGCAGGGGAGAGTTTTCTCAAAGCAATGTGTCTGCTCCAGAAGCATTTGCTTGTTGTTGTCACATCATTCCAGACATGCCTCTACAATGGTATTAAATAAGATAGCAATAATTACAAGAAAGCACCCATTTAAAGCACATGGAAAAAGGCAATGCCAACTCTACTTTTACCCCAGTTGCTGAGAAAACAACTGAACCTTATCCTCATTCAGCATTCACCTCATTTGTCTTTTTATTTTCACCTCATTTCTCTTTTTATTTTTGCCTTTCCCTCTGTTTGAAACGCACTAACTTTTAAGTACAATTAAAGGGGACAATATCATCGAAGCAAAAGAAAACTGTTCATTAGTAATGATTCAGCTGAGCCGGGTGTGTCTCCCTCCCTGAGAGCTGAGGACACACACACCCTCTGAGAAAATGGCAATCTTTCTATCCCCTCCATACCCAACCAGGGCAGTCCCTGTCCCCTGGATGGGTACTCATCCAGGAACTTCCATTCTCTACCAACCACCAACTTTTCTGTCCCCTCTCCTCCTACTTCCTTTTGGTCAGGTCTTTAACTCCGTCCCTCTCACTGCAACACCCAACAAACCAACCTGAACAAATCCAAACCACAAACAACACATAGAACCAACAAATTCCATTATTTTGCTTAGTGACCTTTTGGCTTCAGCAAAATATCACCTCATCTCACACCTCCTCTGGTACTGTTCTCTTTTTACTGCTGTCTAAGTTCTAGAGCAAAAAAGATATTTGCAGTTGTGTGGGCCTCGCTTTCCCTGTCTCAGAGTAAAGGGCATCCCAAAACGGTTTCCCATGGAGTCTCCTGTAAATTCATGCATTTTACTTACTCCATGAGTGCTCAGTGCCCCAGAGCTCTGTGACCACATGGGCAGAGGGCTGTGCTTAAGGTAAGTGCTGCCTGGCATTCTGGAGACGGAAACCTGGAGAAATGCATGCCAAAAGAGCAGTTTGGCTTGAACCTGCTCTGTGTGGCCCAGCAGGTGTCAGTCAGCTCAGAGCAGAGGTGGGTGAGCCACTGTTTCCCCAGTGCGGGCTGGGCAGACGTGCTCCCACCTCATCTCACACCTCCTCTGGTACTGTTCTCTTTTTACTGCTGTCTAAGTTCTAGAGCAAAAAAGATATTTGCAGTTGTGTGGGCCTCGCTTTCCCTGTCTCAGAGTAAAGGGCATCCCAAAACGGTTTCCCATGGAGTCTCCTGTAAATTCATGCATTTTACTTACTCCATGAGTGCTCAGTCAGTGCCCCAGAGCTCTGTGACCACATGGGCAGAGGGCTGTGCTTAAGGTAAGTGCTGCCTGGCATTCTGGAGAAGGAAACCTGGAGAAATGCATGCCAAAAGAGCAGTTTGGCTTGAACCTGCTCTGTGTGGCCCAGCAGGTGTCAGTCAGCTCAGAGCAGAGGGGGGTGAGCCACTGTTTCCCCAGTGCGGGCTGGGCAGACGTGCTCCCCCAGAGTTTGTACTTCACTGGGGATCAGTGTAAGATTCTCCTTCATGAACCTTCCTCCCAGCAGCTGAACCTCTCCGTGCTCTCCCTTTCCTCTCCAGCTGCCGTCAGCTCCCCGGAGACTGAACTTGCTTCAGGCTTCCCCACCAGAGGTGGTATTTCAGAACTTCGTCGTTCATGAAGCCTCTGAAATGGCACTGTCTCTCATTAATAAAGGCAAGGTAAGTGCTGGGACGTGAAGCTTTAAGACTGTGCTGGAAGAGGAGAGTGGTGTAATTCCCATAGTGTACAGCAAAGCAAGTTAGCTGCTGCAGCACATGCAGAAGAAAATGTCTCAGCACCTCTGTTCTGCAAGATGGTGGAAATCTTCCCGTGCTGGGAACTGTCCCCTGATTTTGGCTGTGCGTTGATGGTGTCTATCCCAAAGGAGTTTCCTTCTCTTGAAAGCTCTGGATTGACAGGAATGTTGAGGCCTGTACAGTTCTTACCTGCTCTCATGCTTTGCCTTGAGTCTATAGCACCTCCTGTGTCTCCTTGGTTAATCTTGGTTCCTGGTAGGAATCTCTGCCTTACTCAGCCTGTTTGGCTCCCTTTGTGCAGCTCACAGTCAGCTCAGGGGCTGAGTCTGCTCCACTTTATGCTGGAATCACTTCTCATTAATGGCATTGGCACTGCAGGAAGCATGTTCTGAAAGAGCCCTGGAATCAGACTGATGTAGCAGAAGCAGTGGGAGGCTTTTAGGTGCCACTTCAACTAAAAGGTGCTCCCGCTTGGCTTCATCCAGCTCTTCTCAGGTTTTCCAAAAGCAACATGGTGCTCTGTTTTTCCTTTGGAGAACCAAAGCCACGTGCTCCTGGAGGTTTTCACTTTCACTTGAAGAAATTGTGAGTGTTTTGCAGTTTCCCAAGAGAGTTGAAAGGGAAAAAGTTGAAAAATTTCAGCAGTTATGTTCCACTGTAAAGAGGAAAACTGAGACCGTTTGAATTTCAGTCAGGAAAACATTTTCTCGAATGAGGCTTTTGCCAAGAGTGGGCTGGTGGGAAGAGACAGGAGGGAGTCAAAATCATCTGGGTTAGACTTTTGGAGAGCATTTTGGTGCTCAGGGGTTGATATAAAATTGCTAGAAAATGCATGTTTGCTGTGTCTGTGTATCCCAGAGAGCAGAACCTGGCCTGCTGGCTGCAGGCAGGAATGCCCAGCAGCCCAGCTTGCCTGCACAGGCCGCAAGAACCCCTGGAGAGGCAAGATTGGCTTTTCATACTGGAACCACACTGTCAGTCAGTGCTGGTCATGTTTTTCCAGGCAGAAAATGCCTTTGAAGCCCATAGCTAATAGGCACAGCCTGTCTGTGTTTGTCACTTTTGGCAAGTTGATTGCTCTCATGGTTTTATGATTCTTCCTTGCTGCTTTACTGCCCATTTAAATTCTCTTTGTCATCTCCTTGTTTCGGGGATTGTCTTGCTGTGTTCCTGCTTTTGCTTTTCAGGTTTGCTTTTATTCCCAGTAAGGCCACAGTATTTGGTCTTCTCTCTTGCTGGTCTGCCTGCCTGACTCTATCCCCAGAACATGTTCTGAAACCCAAACCTGATCTGCTAGAAGGGAATTTCTTCCTTCCCCCAGGACAATGTGCTGGTTTGCTTTCAGGTAGCACCTTCCCTCTCTGGAATATGACTACTGCATATTCTGTGCTGGCAGAAGACAGCAGGTTTTTTGGCCCTGTTGAATATGCAGATGACTTGGTTCAGGTGCTCTGTCTCCATCCTGCTGGTGCTGACCTGCTCAGCCCTTCTTTCCCACCAGGCACTGTCCTACTGCCCCTGGCCAAAATGTTGGACCCAGAGAGAAGGGATTCAAGTTCACCCGTGTGAATTACATTCCTGAACCTCCACAGCTGAAAGTGCTTTGGAAAAGGGGCCAAGGAGGGATGACACCAGGGCACAGACAGGTCTCCTCTCATCCTGTTTCCACAAGTGGCAAAATCATCATTTCACGTCTTTCCTGCAGAACCCTCAGGTGGTGAAGGTCTCCATGGAGAGCTCACCTTACTTCCAGCTCATGTGCTCCAACGATGCGTACCGCGTCGTGCTGCCAGGTGCATCTACCCCTGTGCGCATCCGGTTCACCCCCAACAAGAACAAGGTGAGACTGGAGGAGCCAAACCAGAGAATTTTCTCCAAAACCACCCTGCACTCTGGATATGGCCCATTCCATGCTGTGAGCTTGGCTCCAGGCCATGGACAGGCAACCTGCAGCAGCCACTCACACTTTGGCACGTGCTGTCAGGCACTGCACCCAGGCCTGACAGGCTCAGCTTCCCCTCCCTGCACATTTCTGAGCATTCCCAAGGGAAGATGCAGAGGGGACGATATGAAAATGACACAGGGATGTTGACAATGACAGATGTTCAGCTATCTCTAGGTACAGTGGAAAGAGCTTAATTATTATGGAAAATTCTAGAAGAACAAAGGTCTGAGAGCTTTCCTCCTTCCTGACTGCCAGCAGTTTTCCTGCCTCGCCCTGAGCTGGAGCAAAGATAGTGCTTTTTCACACCCTCTGTTCTCCAGCCTTGCAGCTGTGCTGTCCCAGAGCACAGCTGACCATGGTACAGCTGCAGGGCCAGGGCAGAGGATGTGCTGTGCCTGTGAGCCCAGCCTGGCACAGGCACACTGGGCTCTGGGTGTCCTTAGTCAGCAGGAGGTTGCTGAGCTGCAGGCGACTTGGACACCTGTCTGAAAGAGCTCAGGTCCCTGAAAGGGCAGGTCCAAGCTGCAGGCAGACCTGTGAGCCCAGAGCCC